>NW_020229319.1:0-53193 GCF_003227725.1 Camponotus floridanus | reverse complement strand
TTTCTTTTTCTAGTTGGAGTTGCCCGAATAAATTATTGAGCTCTGGGATAAATTCTTTTTGATTACCGCAGGGCGCGTAAGCTGCGATTAGGAATATATATGTATTAGTTTTAAGTTTTATTTTTATAATGGTATTTTCTAAAAAATTTTCTAAAAAAGGGTTTTGTTTGAGGTGAGCATATGTGTACTCTCATTTGATCTATTTTTTTTTTTTATTATTATTGCTGTTCCTCCTCCTTGTTTATCTATTTTATCATTCCTTATTATATTGTAATTTTTAAAGTTTACTACGTGATTTTGTTTTAATTTTGTTTCAGAGAGTAGAGCTATGTCTGGATTTTGCATCTTTAGTATGTTTGTTATCGAAGATCTCTTTGGTTTGTTGATGAGTTTACATTAATTACTAGTAATTTAAGTTTGGATAGTTTTTTTTATTTTGTTTAAATCTAGTCATTATTTTGGTACATGGAGTCGATTATATTTAATACATAATCTGTTTTTTTTTTTTCAGCTTTCTCAACTAATTGTGTAAGATTGTTTATTTGTTCCTGTTGCTTTTGTAGAAGTGTCATTACTTGAGTTTTAAACATGTTTATGATATCATTGATACTAGACGCTAATGGTGCATTTAGAGATGTATTTTCTGCAGGTGAGGATGTTGTGTTATTATTCTTTACTACATCTGCAAAATTGATATTTTTTTTACATAATTGTTTAGATTTATTATCTTTCTTTCTTTTTTCTCTTGTATCTCTATTTTTTTTCTTGTGCCTTTTTTTCAGGTTAAGGAGTATTGGGCAACCACGATAGGATGCTGGATGGCCGTAACTTTGATAGTTTGCGCAATATAATTGAGTCTTATCCTGTATACTATTTGGAGATAACTTACATTCTGGGACATGCGAATCCTTCTAATTTACGCACCTATATTTGAGGTTGCAGTTGGATGCTACGTGCCCTAATCGTTGGCACCTTTTGCATTGTATAATGTTTTTGTTTTTTAATTTATCCCACGATATAACGTGATGACATAGTCTATTTATTTTGAGAAGATTGTGTATTTTACTTCCTGCCTCCAACTGAACCAAAAAGATAGGTAATTGGATATTCTCGCTTACGGATCTTTTTGTCTTAAAGAGTGTGACTTTATGAAAGCCTATGCCTTCGATCTTTAACGATTTTAATTCGTTCAGAATTTGTTGGGGGTCGTACGAGTGATGTAATCCCTTTAATAGAACTGAGATAACTTTGTCTTTTTTTGGTGTGAAAGTATAAAAACATGTATCTACCGATTCTAATAATTTTTTAGCTTTATGAAATCTGTTAGCGAGAACATCTGTAATATATGTTTATTATTATTTATACGTTTAATTGTAAAATTTGCCTGTTTTATTTGGTTAGATATAAGCCTTTCCTTTGTCCTATGTCCTTTGGGTTTTGATAGATAATGTTGAGCAGAGGTGGCTTTTCTTCTTTTTTTTTATCCTTTCCTTTTTCCGATTCTTGTTGTCTTCTCCGTATATTTTTATATTAGAGGGCCCTGGATGGACGTTTGTTCCTTCTTGTGATGTGTTGTTGTGGTAAGATTTATCCTTGATATTGGGGGCTTCAGTAATCGGATGAGTACGTCTATTCCGATTTTTTAAATCTTCTATGAAGCTATTGTTGTCGTTAGCATCAGTATCTGTTTCCATTAAGTCCGTAATTTCATTAAGAGGTGTGTATTTATTCATCGTTTGTTTCAGGCGTACATTATAGGCTGGCGTATTTTCGATTTAGAGATCGATTTGTGCTTGTACGTCCTCTTTTAAGGGTATATTATTAATCATTATAGTGCTTTTTATGGGCTGTATGTTTTCTTTGTTCGAGTCATTTGCATGTTGGCTTTCTTTCTTCATTTTAACTAAAGTAATATTTGGACGCAGATTTCTACTTTTTTGTTTCTTTATTAGTTGCTGACGTAGCTTTCTTAGCGAGGCACTGTTTGTATTTGTTGCATTATACTTTACTGTATCAAACTGATTGTTTATAATGGTCTTTTTTAGCGACGAAGTTATGTCGTTTTCGTCTATCGTTTTGGATTCCTTAGTGGTGTTAATTTTTTCACCACTTAACTTATTTGGTGACTTTTCTGTAATAGGAGACAACTTTATTTTGTTTTGTTATATTACTTTGTAACTTTTAGGTTTATTTTTATGATTTTAGCGCCTAATTGATTTCGCCAGCGATACTCTCTCCTCCTCCTTTCCCTCTCTTTGTCTCTAACATTCTGTATCTATGCAAACATAAAAATATGTAAATGTCTTGAAATTATCGCTATTATCACGGTATTCCCTTTGTTTGTAAATGGTCTTTTTTAGCGACGAGGTTATGTCGTTTTCGTCTATCGTTTTGGATTCCTTAGTGGTGTTAATTTTTTCACCACTTAACTTATTTGGTGACTTTTTTGTAATGGGAGACAACTTTATTTTGTTTTGTTATATTACTTTGTAACTTTTAGGTTTATTTTTATGATTTTAGCGACTAATTGATTTCGCCGATACTCTCTCCTCCCCCTTCCCCTCTCTTTCTCTCTAACATTCTGTATCTATGCAAACATAAAAATATGTAAACGTTTTGAAATTATCGCTATTATCACGGTATTCCCTTTGTTTGTAAATCGCTACTAACTATTACCATTGCATTTATATTCTTCACTGAAGTATGTCGTGCAAATAAATATAGATAAATTTCTTATATACACATAAAATCTTTACCTTCATTACATATTCAAGATACTTTATACAGGGTCCCAAAACTCATAATCAATTTTTCAGACAGATTCCTGATTTGGTAACGATTTTTTCTCAGTGAAAATGTCAATGAAGGCCATCATTTTTTGCATGTTCTCGATTTTTGTCATCATATATCTTTGCAATTAAGCCTTAAATTAAAATTCAACTACAGTAAACTCTATTTAAAATTAATCAAGGAATGTGGTTTTGTTAATATTTTATTTCTACAAAGCTTAGTTTACGAAAAACCCCTTATTTCCAATCATTTATAATTCGAAAATTATTAGTGCCTCGACATTTTCATTGAGGAAAAATCGTCTTCAGATGATCCCAGGAATCTGTCTTTGAAAGATTGATTATGAGTTTTGGGACACCCTGTATATGTATAGTGTAGGATTTATAATTTTTCTCACTTTAGAAAAACGTATTTCGATTTTTCTTAAGTATCACACGTGATCTTCCTATTATATTTTGAAATCGAGAAAAATCAAGAAAATAAATCCTCAGGGAAAATCAATCAAATATATATAGTTATATATAAAATATGTATATATTTTTGATAAAAATTCACATTAATTTACATAGCATGGATCATTTTCATTTTGACGTATATTGTAGAGGATATATATTTCTAAGTAATACACGCCTGGGATTTTGTAGCGCTCTCTTTTGATTCAGATATGCGATTTTGAAACATTGTAAAAATAATATTTTTAGAAAAGGGAATAATAATTTTTTAATTTTTTTTGAAATATATATTGAAAATCATGACTTTCTTTATTATTATAAAAAAGCGTGTTTATTGAAATTGACGTATTTATCACGTACCAGTATTGCGTTTAGATAACTTAATAATCTAGATATAAAGTAGATAAAAGATATGCGGATGTATCGCAGATAAGATAAAGATAATTTCGATTTTGGTATATCTTGATGAAGATGAATTATTCAAGTGTCTTATCTAGATATTTTTAAGATAATATTTAAAATAAAGGAGAAGAATATTTTACGACATATATCATTTGTAAAATATAAAATTATGTTATATTAAACTTTAATAATTAAAGTATAAAATATTTTAAAATAAAAATAAAAATTTTGGCTCAAATAGTAATAATTAAAGAATTAAAAATTGTCATGAGTCAAGGCGCGGTAATTGGAATGCAAGAAAGAAAAAAAATACTTCCTTTTTTCTTATATTTATTAGTATATTTAAAAATATACTAATACTCGCTTTCGTTAGAATATATGCATTAAACGTTTCGAATCATTTTTCGGTCCATTTCAACGTGACATTAATATTCTTCCCCTTTAACTGTGCTATGTACTGATTACGCAAATGTTATTATATCCGGTCTGTAAATATGATTGAATATACGATATTGATAAAAATTGTATTCAGTACACACTAATTATATTTTATTTTAGATGTTTTATAAAAAATATTTACTTTTCTAAGATACGGATAACGATATCACATACTTTAATTAATAATATAAATACAAGAAAAAATAAATAATAATCGCATTTAGATGAAAATCTAGATAATTTAAACCAGATATCGGAAAACACTGCGTATTTATAAACGATATTGAAGTAAAGAATATGTTTATTTTTATATGTAGTAATAACTATGTAGAAGTTCGCAACAGCAACTGCAGTTCTACGCCTATTTAGAAATTCTTAACAAAACTAAACTGTAATCTAGAAATAATTCTAAAGCTGACAGTAACATGATAACAAGCATGTAAACAAAAAAGAATTCTTGGCGAAACTGAATAATAATCGAGAAACGTATTGATAATGATAAAATAACGAACAAATATAAACAAAAAAATAGAAATACAAGTAGGATATAAAAAATGATATAAGTACTCAAATGATGATATTTCAAAATTACATATTTTAGGAACTGAAAGAGCGCTACAAAATTCAAAGAGTGTATTTACTTGGGAATATGTACACCTTACAATATATATATATATACTCGTATATATATATATATATATATATATATATATATATATATACATATTCAATTTTTTTAATGGAACTGCCTACTTTTTATTGCATATTCTTGCAGCTCATCTCGAGGGCTTTCCAAAACACTATAATTAAGTTAGTTTTCATTAAGTACTTTCCGAGTTATGAGGCTTGAAATAATTTTTCAATTTTACATAAATCATAAAATATCTAGTAAAATATTCATTTTTCGATTATCTTACCTTAATATCCTTTTATGCACAAAATAATGAGAGGAATCATTTAATGTAAAGAAAAAACATAGTTGTTTCTAAGAAAAAATATGTAATTTGCAATTAACAAGTACATGTTTTTTCTTAAAAACAACTATGTGTTTTCTTTACACCAATTGATTGTTCTCGTTATTTTGTGCATAAAAGTATTAAGGTAAGATAATCGAAAAATGTATATTTTACTAGATATTTCATGGTTTATGGAAAATTGAGAAATTATTTCAAGCCTCATAACTCGGAAAGTACTTCATATATATACTTAACATATATCTTCTTTTACAAAACCATAAAAATTATTTATCTGAAAATATATCTTTTAATTTGCTTCGAATTGATGAATTTCGTTGATGAATTATCTACTAAAAAAAAACATTAAATATTATTTATTTGTGTATTATTTATGTATTTTGACGCGATAATTTCGTACAAGTTATTTTTAGAATTCATTAATGTAATACTTTCCGACTAGAGTGTGGATGGAAAACCGTCGTTTTCGTCATACGACGAATTCAATTCCGCAATAAAAATGTACATAATACATCATTCAATTTTTGTAATTGCTCTATAGCGCGCATTTTATCGTTGATCATAAATAGACTTAATTAAATTTGTCGATAAATTGTCAAAATTTGCAGAAAAAATGTAAATAAAAATTTATCTGCAATAATAATTTATATTTGACGCAGTTTTAGAATTGTAAAATAAAATAAAATTATTTAACAGCTCTTTTGCCGATTGATTTCTTGTCACATCAATCGCAATCGAATGTAATATGTTTGCTATATATTAACTCGCTAATATTATAACTCGATGCATTCCTTATATAATAAACAAGTACCATTTCGAGTTCACGAACAATGTTGCTTAAGAGTGATACAATTATTTATTATTATTTTTCACGAAATGTACATACAATCTATTGACTCAACAATCATCACATTATAAGAAAATGATTTAGCATAGTGGTTGAAGTAAAAAAATGATATCAATATTAATAATATTTAAATTAGTAAAAAAAAAAGATTGTGCCAACAGTACATGGTGTTCCCAAGCGGTCACCCATCTAAGTACTGACCATGCCCAACGTTGCTTAACTTCAGTGATCGGACGAGAACTGGTGTTTTACAACGTGGTATGACCGTTGACAATAATAAGTCTTTCGGATACTGAAGATACAATTTTAAAATTTTTAAAACGTATTTTATAAATCTTTAAACATATTGAATACAGTTATTTATAAATTTTTAAATGATATGAATGCAGTTATTTATTATCATTAGAATAAAAAAATTATAGCAATATTGATAATATTTAAATTAGTAAAAAAAAGATGGGGCCAACAGTACATGGTGTTCCCAAGCGGTCACCCATCTAAGTACTGACCATGCCCAACGTTGCTTAACTTCAGTGATCGGACGAGAACTGGTGTTTTACAACGTGGTATGACCGTTGACAATAATAAGTCTTTCGGATACTGAAGATACAATTTTAAAATTTTTAAAACGTATTTTATAAATCTTTAAACATATTGAATACAGTTATTTATAAATTTTTAAATGATATGAATGCAGTTATTTATTATCATTGGAATAAAAAAATTATATCAATATTGATAATATTTAAATTAGTAAAAAAAAGATGGTGCCAACAGTACATGGTGTTCCCAAGCGGTCACCCATCTAAGTACTGACCATGCCCAACGTTGCTTAACTTCAGTGATCGGACGAGAACTGGTGTTTTACAACGTGGTATGACCGTTGACAATAATAAATCTCGCGGTTGTTAGGGATAATTTTTGAATTTTTAGGACGTATTTTATAAATTTTTAAACATATTGAATGCAATTATTTATAAATTTTCAAACACTACGATTGCAGTTGTTTATTATTATCATTTTTTCCGAAATGTATATATAATATTAGGGAACAAAAAAAAATTTTTCTCATGTTGCCAAAGGTTTAAGATCGGTTTATATATATTTGAGGGTCCTGATTTCGTATTATATATTCATTTTGGCGGAATTGACTCTGATTTTTAAAATAATCGAAATCGCTCAAATTTGATCTGTTCTTAAATTGTAATTACCTCCCGAATGATTCAAACCTGCTTTACTTAACAAAACGACATGCATTCAATTCGTTATCAACCCTTCTCTAAAAAATAACAAGAATTTGTTTTATTAGTATTAGTTTAATTAGTGGCCTCATTTGAGCCTAGATATACGAACATTTTTCAACGCGAAAATGAGTATTTTGCGAAAACAGCGTGTAAATAATCCTGACGTTTTCTGTTATATTTGTGGCAAATACACTGTTGTGGATAAAAATTATATAGTTATGTTTTTATTCCAATGATAATAAATAACTGCAATTATATCATTTAAAAATTTATAAATAACTGTGTTCAATATGTTTAAAGATTTATAAAATACGTCCTAAAAATTCAAAAATTATATCCTTAACAACCGCGAGATTCATTATTGTCAACGGTCATACCACGTTGTAAAACACCAGTTCTCGTCTGATCACTGAAGTTAAGCAACGTTGGGCATGGTCAGTACTTAGATGGGTGACCGCTTGGGAACACCATGTACTGTTGGCACCATCTTTTTTTTGTTAATTAATTTAAATATTATCAATATTGATATAATTTTTTCTATCTTTTCTTTTTGTTAATTTAAATATCAAAGAGAAGACTGAGAGATGTCATGGCCCGCTTTTAGGTGTTCCCTAGAAGCGATACTCCCTCTGTGGATATTAAAAACGTAGACATGAACTGCAAAACAAATGTCCACGAATGTTCTCAGTGGGTAACATATATGTCCCTCTGATAATATAAATAATATAAATAAAAATATAAGTAATTTAATTAATAATAATTTATTATATAAAAATTTTAGTATGTTCTCTCTTTTCATGCTATTATTTATTATGATTTTTATTTATTTATTTATTTATGTTTCTTCTTTTTCTTTTTCTCAACAGCATTTATTTATTTATTTATTTATTTATTTATTTAGTTCGTTCTAAGTCAGTCTTTTAAAATGCAAAACTAAATATTATAAATATTCTAAATAAATTGATAAAGAATACGGCTCTATGTATTTAACAACATGATAATTAATAAACGAGCAATAAGAGCCTAAAAACGCATAATGCGTAAATTTTACAAACATAAATTATTCGCGAAAAAATTTTTTAAGACGTGCACAAGGCATTTATACATATATTTTACTAGTGTATATGCCAAGTTATAGATTCTCTTGGTTTGAAACTTCTACAACAACCTCTTTACCCCGTTGAAGAGATATAGACAGGAAAAATATCGGGGCGAAGTCGCTGAATCGGGAAAAAAATTTTTTCGCGAACAATTTATGTTTGTAAAATTTACACATTACCATCCGCGTTTTTAGGCTCTTATTGCTCGTTTATTAATTATTATGTGATTATAAATATTATAAAATTTGACTTCAGAAAAGCGCGATAAAACAATCGATTAAATTCAAATCATTAGCATAACAAAAGATTTCGTGATACATCAATCGTTTATAATTAATTAATTTAAAATAAAATATACTTCTATAATTTAAAATTCCACGTGTAAAATATTTCGGCAGAGAATTATCAATAATATCATGTTTGATCTTGATGATGTATAGCAAGCGAGCTATACACGGCTTTGTCATCATTCGCACGGTAACACTCGAATAATAAAATAGTAGTGTGCGAAACGCTTCGTATATTATCAAATTCTTTTTCCAGTCCGATTGTAATATTGCAACATAATTATTATAATTAACAAATATTTTTTGATTAAATTTTTCTAAAAAGCAAGTATAAATTAATTATTAATTAAACAATAGTTATATCACGATTTTTCATTACTTTAATTTTTGATCTTACGAGATTTGTATTTTATGCATACTATATATACATACATCGACAGTACTAGTATTACTCGCTCTGCTTATTACTGCTATATTATTAATTTTAATCTCATATAAATGTTGCTCTTACGATATAATAAAGTGTGAATTTCATATGATTATTCCGCGATCGAGAATAGCAAAATGTCCCACGTATTAGACTTTGGTAAATTATCGTATTCTACTCATTGTAATTAATCGTATTTATGCGGATGAGTGTGTCACCAAGAAACAGTGAAGAATATACAGGGGAGAAAAAAATCTGGAAAAACATTGGACAATGTACGAAACATACACACACATATGCGATAAGTAATTTTATTATTTATCATATATATTATTTATCATATATATTATTTTCACACATAATAAACATTATTTGTTCTTTTTTCATTGTCTGGATAGTGATTCATTCTAAATTATCATGCAATATATCATATATATATATATATATATATATATATATATATATATATAATATATATATATATAATATTATATATATATATATATATATAACATACATTCCACACTTTAATTTCAAATATTTAAAATTATAAAATAAAATAAAATATTTTTACGAGATACATGAAAACTATGGATATATTGATATTTAATAGATATATTATAATATATTAATATTTAATTATAATAATATTAATATTTAATAAATACATTATAAAATATTTTTTATAATATATTTATTTAGATATTTTATATATAAGAATTAGATTTTTTATTCATTAGATTCTTTACACTTTTCAAAAGTTATACTCAAGAACAATTTTTTCGATAATTGATGATATTAAATATCTGTTCAACGGACAAATAAAAATATAAATAGGGCGTAATTATTAGTTTCTCAAAATCATGTATTTTGGACACTTTGCTTTATAAAGGGATCTGTAAAAGTACTATTTGTTTGCGTGCTTAATTTGTACTTAGCGTTTACATTTATAACAAATAATCAGAGAAAGTTCTCGAAATTGTAATTAATATTACTGCGAGTTATTTTCTTCTTTCTCTCTTTCTCTTTCTTAAAAAAAGAAAATTATTTAGATGTCTTATTTATATAATAATCATAACATATATGTAGATATTATACAAAAAAAATATTAACTTGACTAAATATGCTTATTTCGTTATTGTTTTCAGTCTGACAGTCAAATCGCAAAGTCGAGATTAATATAAAGATTCGTGATACATCATTCGTATAGTAAATTAATCAATAATTTAAAATACTTTTCTAAATTAATTTAATATTTCACACGTATATGTATGTTATATATAAAATATTTTTGCAACAAATTAATAATAATACCGCGTCCAATCTTTGCAACATATAACGCATTGATATTTAAAAGTGTTATAGTTCTTATCATTCGCACAATGATACTTGAGCAGAAAATTAATGCGAGAAGCTCCGTCAACTTCCTTTTCTAAACGCGATTGATTTGATAAGTATATTGAAAAATAATTTGATATGTTAATACTTAATTCAGGTTAATACTTAATTTCATATATGTTAAATAATACGTAAAATTACGTCGCGACGACATATCTCGAAATGCATATTTAGCGATGTGTACAATTTAATCAAAAATCAAAATGATAGAAATCTAAGATAATAAATAATCATTTCGTTACAATTTTTACGGACAATAATTATTATTTTTATTTTATTATTTTATTATTAATTTTAATGCTTAGAGTCACAAATATATTTCATCCGTGTTCTATTTGACAATATAAATATAATTTGGATTATGAGAGAACACGAAGTAAAACAATCGAATTAGATGCAAATAATTAGCATAACGAAAGGCTCCGTGATAAATTGTTTAATAAATAATTAATTTTACTCAATAAATTAAAATACTTGTATAATTTAATATTCCGCGTTAATGTATATTGTATAATATATAAAATATTTCGGGAACGAATTATCGATAACACGGTGTTCGACTTTGGCAATATAAAATATAAAATATAAACAGTAGCGCGTTATATTACGGTTTTATCATCATTCGCACGGTGACTCTCAAGTAATAAAGTAGTGAAGAGAAACGCTTCGTATATTGTAATTTTTGTACTAAACACTATTACGATTAGTATCGAAACATAATTTGCTATAAATATTAATAATTAAAAATTAATTAACTTTTGATAAACGATATAAAACTGTATCGCAACGATAAATCTTTATCGAATCGCAATCATTAATTACTGCGAATAAAAATTGAGAAAGGGAACATAAAAGGGGATAAAGAAATTAATTTTATTATGATCTTTCGATTATTAATACTTACTATAATAATTTCTCTAACGATACTTATTAAAATTAAATAAATTTCGACCAATGCTTTAAATTTTTTTAATCGACAATCACTCATAGAATATTTCAACAATGTTTTATGACTTACAATCATTTGCACAGTAACCTTGAACAATAAAGTAGTGACGTTTCATATATTATCAAATTCTCTCTCTACATAGTCAACCTTGGCGATGTAAACAGTACCGCGATAATGTTTCTGACCTACGATCATTCCCTCAGTGGCCTTCGAGCAGTGAGGTAGTGAGACGTTCCATATATTATCAAATTCTTTCTCTAACAATTATTTTGAACATTGCTTTATATAATAGATTTTCTCTTATCTTTTATATTTTTATTCATCGTTTATATTTGCGAATTAAAATTTATATAGTATATTACAAAATTAATTATATATTATATTATATATAAAATTATATATAATATAATATAACCCTCCCATGGGGTACACCTTGTCGCGGTGGGAGGGCTTAGTACCTGGACGGTGTCTTGAGGTTTATCTTAAATTTTCCAATTTATGATAAATTTTAAGGTGCCCGAATAGGAAGCTAAATATCCTACCTCGTGTCGCCGGTGCTGTCAACGTGCCGCGGACGATAAGCGCTTCGTTATCGCGTTTTCGCGTTGTAGTATTTTCGCGTCATCACGTTTTGACTCAAAGTGGATTTTCGTAAGTGAAATGGGATTTTCGTTCGTACCGAAACCGGGAGTGCCGTTAGAAGTATATACATATTAAGTATATATATCGTGCGATCAAATATAACAATTTTAATCGCATCAAAATAGTGCGGGAGTGCCGTTCAATATCGCGCGTAAAATAACGAAAATAGCGATATAAAAATATTGCTCGTGAGTGCGGGAGTGTCGTTAAAAGTATCGCGCGTCAATAAGAGGAAGAGGAGGCCTGGGAGAGGCATCTTGCATCGGCGGAGCAACCTGATGGTGAATATCTATCATTTTTATATTAATTGTTACAAATCGTTAACTTGTTATAAACAAACAATAATTCGATCTTATTATTTAAATGAATTAAAAAAAAAGATAAAAGACATATAATGTTTTCTATTTAAAAAACAGCTTCAAAAATTTATAAAATTTTTCCATGCGTGTTTATCTGCTTGTTATTTTACATATTGAATATAAAATTCCGTGCGATAAAAATTTTTTAAAATATTAATTGCATTTTGTGAGCATTATTATAAATGAATTTTATATTTGTATGTTACAGACAACTAGCTTCGATAACAACTCCACTGTTGCGCATCAGTGCCGGTGAGTGAAAAAAACTTTTATTTAATTTTAAGATAACGGATTCGTAGAGATTGCAGATATAGATGTAGATGTAGATTGTAGATAAATCCATTGCCTTAAAATGGATGAGCTAGGATGGATAAAATTAAATAAATTAAATTAAATAATTAAATTAAATTAATTAAATATTATTAAATTAAATTAATAAATGCTTATTTTATTAAATTAAATTAATGCTTATATTATTAAATTAATTTAATAGGTGCTTTGCATCTATTGCGAAAATATATTGAAATATTAATTAAAAAAGAAGAGATCAAGAAAAGATTTTTTTGTAAAGATTTTTTGTCTAATTTATTAAATAAAGAACACGCATTAACAATTATCATTTTTATCAATTTTTGATGCTAATTTATTCTTATAATACGCACTTATTTTTTAATTGCTCATAGCTCATCCATGTAAAATTTGTTTGTAGATATTGTTTTTAAACTTTACTTTAACTTAATATAAAGCCAAATGATTAATTAATTAAATAATTTGTAATATGATAAATATACACACATTAATTATATACTTTATTATAAAATATAATTTATAGAAATTTGTAGTAATTTGGCTTTATTTCAGTTAAAATAAAGTTATATTCAGTATTTAACGAGCAATCGTGAAATCAAACGATCGTTACTAAATGAGCGTAAATATTTCACGCTTTTTTACCGGTAATTATCCGGCAAAAGAAGGAGTAATTATCTCCTTCTTCGATCTCTGATTAGAGATCGAAAAAGAAAGTGGCCAAGATCAACGAAAAGTAGGTTCAACTGGTCTGAAGATTACGATTAGGGTACGCGGTTAGGACACGCGACTAAAATATATATACATGATTAGGTGAAGTGATGATTAAAGATAGGTTCCTCAAA
This sequence comes from Camponotus floridanus, assembly GCF_003227725.1. Taxonomy (NCBI): domain Eukaryota; kingdom Metazoa; phylum Arthropoda; class Insecta; order Hymenoptera; family Formicidae; genus Camponotus; species Camponotus floridanus. Next base: position 39,733 of record NW_020229319.1, on the reverse strand, counting down.
TCTCGAATAATTTTAGTTAATCAGGAAGTAGGGTTGTTAAGGCTATTAAGTAATATCATTAGAATTTTTTTATTGATATTAGGGTTGATAGGACTCTTAAGATCATTCGAATTCTGTAATAGCAGGATTGGTAGAGCTATTAAAATTATCTTAAAAGAATCTTTTAATAGTAGGATTGTTAGGGATATTAAGTAAGATTCATTCTTTCTTTTAATATTCCAATAATCCTAATTAAGATTATTTTAATTAAGTTGAATTTATTTTTAAAAACGTTATAAAAATAAATATAACATGTTTTAAAAGTGAAATTTAAATTATCTGCAGATATATTAAAGAAATTGCATAATTATTAAACGTTCAAGAAATCTTAACATGTTATACTTTATTTTAAAATTGAAAAATATGTGTGTATTAAATAAAATATAATATTAAATCCAAATGTTAATGCTCAATATCAAATTATTATATTGATGTTATTAAATTTTTGAATAAATGTAATATTATTATTTGATATTGATAGCATCATAAATTTGTAAATTGTAAATTTTAAATTATAAATAGTTATAATTATATTTTAATTATAATCTAACATTGATATTTTAATTGTAAAATACAATTATGACTATAATTATATTATATAAAATTGTATTTACGATTGTAAATTCTTATATAAATTACACGAAAAATTATCGAAGGTATACATATAATGATTACATAATAGTAATTAACATAATAATATTTGGTTAAATTAAAGTATTTGTAAAGTAAAGTATTTGTTTCTGTAGTATATATTTTTGGAATATTCATAAAAGAGATAATTAATCGGAAGAATACAATAAAAAGGCAAAAAACCACTGCGCAAAGTTGGACGTAGCATAAAATAATTCAAAATAATACTCTATAAATAAAGAGTCATGATTACATAGTTAAGTACATATAACAATCAAAAAGGTTAGGAAGTTAGTAACAAATGAGTCAAAACAAGCAATAGAGATTGTTGTTGTAATGCAAATAGAAGGTCAAAAATAAATAAAAAACGAATATTTACAAAATAAGAAATTCAAAAATAACGAATATATTAATATGACAGAAATTAATTAGAAGAGAATTGCAAATAATTATGAAATTGAAAAAAACCCTGACATTGTATGATAAAAATTAACAAAAATATGTGCAAAGGAAAATTGATTTAAACGGAAAGTCATAAAAAGATAATCATATGTTTCAAGAAAGCTGACATACGTACGTTTCGATCATAATTTTGATCATTATCAATGTCTAAGCAGAATACTAAATAAAAGTTGATTTCGCTTATTGTTAATAAAACAGAAGCAACGCAAAGAAATACATTAGTAAGGCTAAAAAACGCCGAGTCTTGCAAAATTCAAAAAGATAATTGTTTGTATTTTTATGTCAAAGAGTTATTAATAAATTCGGAAAATTTTTATATAAAATGTAAAAATTCAATGCTAAATTAATGATTAAATATAAGCATTATAAAATTTGATAGACGCCTTCATTACAGAATCGTGAATCAATTATTATTTTAATGATATGCTTTCCGTTAGCTTTATTTATTTATGAATTCGATATCGCACGGAACTGAATATTCTTAAAATAAATTATTAAATTATGATTGCGAAAATACCGTGTTCTTTCCGCGTTCTCTTCGCGTCCTTATACAACATTATCATTTTAACAGAAGAATTTTATCGCTGTTCCTCTCGTCAGATAATATTCCTAAATATTGCTAATTAAATATAAAGAAATGTCGAATAAGAGAGTGAAGATTCGATGTAAGTCAATGATTAAATATTAGCTTCACAAAATTTGACGATTATCTTCGATATTATAAAATCGCGAGTTAATTATTATGAATTTGATAATTTGTTTTTTCAGTTATATTTGTATTTACGAATTTTTTTTTTGTATCGGAAGATATTCATAGATAAATTAATAAATTACCGTTGCGAAAACACCGTATTCTTTTCACGTTCTTTTCCGCGTTTCTAGACGAGATTGTCATTTTAATGAAAGAGTTATCATTGTTTCTTCCGTCAAATAAGCGTTAATGAAAGTTGCGTGGCTCGTACCACGAGGAGTCGGAACGATTTTCATCATGGAGAATTATTTCTCATTGGTTTTTATGAGATCTATTCGCGACATCTAGTTCGGTGTCCTGTTGAAAATTGGGAATTTTTATTGTAAGATTAAAGGAACTAATCCCAGGTTTTCCTGGCAATTTCAGAAAGCAATGATTTTGGTAGTAATTCAACGACAATATGCTTCTTTAACGTTGAATTAATTTAAATAATATATGTATATCACATACCTAAACGTAAGAACCAAAAAATTAGCACATATCTCTCTAATATAAACAGCAATAATATATTGTAGATATATATTGTTGCATTCTCGTCATCACCCCATATTACGCTATGTTATCTAACGGGCCGATCCATGATATCGATCGGCCGCAGAAGAACGTGGTCGCAGTGGAGATTGGAAAAATAATAGTAGATTAGATTGAGATTTGAATTTGAACTGACCGTGCACGTTTATGAATTTATTGTGTATTCTTGTATATCGTTATTGTGTTGTGTATAAAGTTATTCCTGTTCTTAAGAAAGTGTCCATTCATTGCGTGTGCGCGAGTATAAGTGAATTGTGAGCGCGAAGGAGAGATTGCGACACGAGAACAATATCTTCAATATAGTTTGGCATTAAATAAGAGGATAAATGATAAATATCTGTTAAAGAATAAAAAACATATTAGTGATGTGAGATGATAGCGATAGTCAACATTATGGTAAACAATAATTATAGTGTATATACGAGTATGTATTTATTATTATATAGAGCATATAAAAGTTCAAGTAAATGTAAATAAGTAGATATATCTAATTATTCTCCTTCTCTCTCTTTCTCTCTCTCTCTTTTTCTTCCTCTTTTGTTTTCATTGATAAAATAAAAATTATATATATAAACGAATTTTAATAGACCTGATTTTTACTGGTAATTCTAGCAGAATATAGATATTTAATGTGCATAGACTATATTACTCGATATTAATAATATCATTGTTAATAATACGCTACACAGAAAATACTTATTTCAATAAATTAATGTACATGACAGCGAGAGATCTGCGTAGCCGATTAGTCTTGTTAAAAAGATTTATTTATGTTAATATATTTGCTTTTGTTTATGGAGCATTAAAGTTTACACATGTTTATTGATCTTCAAACAATTTAAAAAGAAAAAACGTTGTAAAACAAGTTCTCATCCGATCACACTGAAGTTAAGCAACGTTGGGCATGGTCAGTACTTAGATGGGTGACCGCTTGGGAACACCATGTACTGTTGGCACCATCTTTTTTTTATTAATTTAAATATTATCAATATTGCTATAATTTTTTTATTCCAATGATAATAAATAACTGCATTCATATCATTTAAAAATTTATAAATAACTGTATTCAATATGTTTAAAGATTTATAAAATACGTTTTAAAAATTTTAAAATTGTCATAGCGGACATTGTACTGCAGGATTTAGAATATAAGGCATTGTCTAGTTTGCCGTTCACAATCCCGATGTATATCAGATATGTAGACGATATAGCATTAATGGTTCCATGCGATGGCCTTGAATCAGTGTTAGATGATTTCAACTCTTTCCATCCCAGATTACAGTTTATAGGTTATTACAGTTTATATATTCGATATAAATAGGTGACAATAACAGATTGAATTTTCTAGACGTAACTATCATCGTGCAGGATGGCCATTTTATTTTTGACTGGTATCATAAACCTACATTTTCTGGACGTTACTTAAATTACTTCTCACGCCATCCAACATGTCAAAAACATGTCGACATGTCAAAAAAAGGGCACGATAATTGGACTTACAGACAGGGTTTTTCTTTTGTCGGATCCTACTTTTCATCAAAAAAATTTTACCCTTATCATAGAAATTCTCATTGACAATGGTTATCCGCTTAATTTTATATTTGACACAATTAATTCCCGTCTAAAATATTTACTCAACCGGAATAATTTATTAGATTCTAAAATAAACAAGACTGCAGACCCTCGACCTTTTTTTCTTGCTATCTTATATAAAATCAGTATCCGAAAAATTTAATTCGCTTACGAAGAAAGCCGGTTTTCGACCCGCTTATACTGGCTGGGATAATTTAAAACCATATATCAGAGCTTTAAAGGATCCTCTCCCCAAATTTTCTAAGAATAATGTTGTCTACCGCATTAATTGCAAGGATTGTGAGGTATGTCGGCCAAACTAAAAGATTGATAAAAACTAGAATTGCAGAGCATCGCAACCAGATAAATAGTTGCACTCAAAAAAATTCTGTTATCACCGAACATAGACTCCACCATAAACATGATTTTGATTGCGAGGGCGTTCAGATTCTTGACAATGAGCCATGCTATTTTAGGAGATTAACATCTGAAATGTTATTCATAAAGAGACAGACTGCGGGTCTTAATTTACAAGAAGACACCGAATTATTACATGATTCCTATTTATCGATCATTGAAACTTTCAAAAAATTTTAATCATAAATCAACGTACTTTCTTTGTTTCAAAGATTTTTATTATACTTAACGTCATGATTTTGTTTTGATTTTGGACGCTTTGTTTGTCTCTGAACTTTGACACTAATAGTCTATTTAATATCTTTCTTCGAGACGGATGTATTATCCTGTACTGTGGCTTTATTGCGTCGTTTTATTCGGTCGATTTCATGTGGTGAGTGTTTGACAAAGAATTTTTAATTTTTGAGTTATAGTTAGACTACTAATAGATTTACGGATCTAATCTGAATTTAGAACAATCACGGCTTCTTTGCTTGTTTCTTTCTGCATGTCTTTGCCAAGACATTGTACGGAGAATAAGAGAGGAGGAGAGACGTTCTGGAAACATCCACCACGTGATCGACATCTAGTACTGCTACGAAATTGCACAGTTAATTACACAGCCGAATATACGGTCCACTCGAATACCATTCATGCGATAAGCGTAATCCTTGTAATTTTTAAGTTTTAATTTTCCTAAAATTTATTTAATTGTACTGAAGAGAGTCCAGTTGAGGACAGAAACGTACGTTTACATCTCATCATATAATGCGCATATTCATTAATAGTTACTTATACATTTCATCACATAATGCGCACAGTCATTAATAGTTACTTAATTTAAATGTATTGCAACGTTATTAAATCTATTCTTATTTATTGACTTTAACATTATTGCATAATATTAGCTCCTCAAGCCCGATTACTGTTTAATTTTAAAATTGTATCTTTAATATCCGAAAGACTTATTGTCAACGGTCATACCACGTTGTAAAACACCAGTTCTCGTCCGATCACTGAAGTTAAGCAACGTTGGGCATGGTCAGTACTTAGATGGGTGACCGCTTGGGAACACCATGTACTGTTGACACCATCTTTTTTTTTATTAATTTAAATATTATCAATATTGCCATAATATTTTTATTCCAATGATAATAAATAACTGCATTCATATCATTTAAAAATTTGTAATAACTGTATTCAATATGTTTAAAAATTTATAAAATATGTTTTAAAAATTTTAAAATTGTATCTTCAGTAACCGAAAGACTTATTATTGTCAACGGTCATACCACGTTGTAAAACACCAGTTCTCGTCCGATCACTGAAGTTAAGCAACGTTGGGCATGGTCAGTACTTAGATGGGTGACCGCTTGGGAACACCATGTACTGTTGACACCATCTTTTTTTTTATTAATTTAAATATTATCAATATTGCCATAATATTTTTATTCCAATGATAATAAATAACTGCATTCATATCATTTAAAAATTTGTAATAACTGTATTCAATATGTTTAAAAATTTATAAAATACGTTTTAAAAATTTTAAAATTGTATCTTCAGTAACCGAAAGGCTTATTATTGTCAACGGTGATACTACGTTGTAAAACACCAGTTCTCGTCAATCTGGAGTATGATAAGTGGAAGATCTTTTTGTAACTGCCATAGGTAAACTCACTTTCTCAAATGACTTCGTTATAACAAATAAATTATAACAGGGCACAGTAAACTCTCGCATTCTTTTCAATATATATACATGTTACGTGTTGAAATTCTGCAATATAAATTCGGTTTGCCCCATAAAATCCATCGCCTTCGCGGACGACTTAATAATTTATTGCGAGGATTCATAGCCCTCACAAATACAATGCAAGCTTCAGGATGGATTCGAAATAATCAATGCATATTACAAATCATGGAAGCTAAAAATAAATATAAACAAAAGTGAAACCATTTTATTCAGACAGAACCTAGAGTATGCGAACAAAAACTTATAAAAGAATTATAAAACATTCTCCATAAAAGAGAGAAATGAGGTCATACCACACAGGAGTTGTAAGATATTTAGGAGTTTATTTAGACGAAAATCTAAAGTTCAATCAACATATAGAAACGCAATTATCAAAAGCAAAAAGATCCTTCTTTCAACAAAAAGGACTCTTTTACTCAAAAATATTGGATACAAAAATGAAAATAATATGTTACTTACTTTTAATTAGATCTATTATTACATATGGATGCCCTGTGTGGTATAACGTCAGTGCCTCACAATTGGAAAAAATCAGACAATTGGAATGTAAATGCTTAAGAGTTTGCCTGAGAATGTTCGCAAATGACCCAGAACATGATTATTGCAAACATTATATGTATATATATATATATATAATATATATATACAGAAGATATAACAAAAAGATATATGATAAAGCAAATATCCCAAGAATAGACAATTTTATAATAAATCTCACACGAAACTATTTCGCAAATGCAAGCCTCATTAAACATAATAGTTTAATCTTTGGTGCATTATATCCACACCCAGAGTATCACGCAAAATCGGGGCCGTTACTAGGCACTACGCAATGTACGCTCCAGCGTAGGGCGCAACATTTAGAGGGGCGCAAAATTTTAGATGACGGCAATAATTTTTGAAATTTTTAAAAACATGTTAAAAGTAATAACTCGAACTGCAATGACTCGCTACTTAGTTCGGCTATTTCCGCTTGCAGAACTTCGCTTAACCGCGTGGCGGCGCGACGCGAGACGTGATAGCGAGAAAAAACATTCGCTAGAGGCGCTAGAGTCTACGCAGCGTCGGCAGCGCAGCGTATGCGAGCTTACATGTATTGAGATTGTCGTTTGTCACTTGTGTGCATCTGCATATCCCCTCCATGCGCGCGCCGTGCATGCGCGAGCGAGAAAACCCGTCCCGTCTCGTCTCACATCACTGATCCCCTCCATTACGGTTGCGTGCGCGTCCGCTCGCGTCTCGCGGTTTGCGACGTATTCTTTCTGCCTATACGACGGCCTACACGTACACGCTACACGCACGTCACGCTATATAGGGCGGATAAGACGCGCAGCGCGCAGGCAGAATACGGATCGAGTATCTATTGTGACTCGAGTTTTTTTTCGAGATTTATAGATAATTTCTTCTCGTATATTATTGAAAAGTAAACATAATTTACTTTGACTGTTGACTGTATATGTCCATTTCCTTTTTTCTAATTTATAAGTATTGATTTATATAAAAATAAAAAATATATTATACAATACTTATATGAATTATGAATTATACGCAACCATGAATAGCAAAAAACCGTCTGATTTTCAATTTCGTCAAGAGAGAAAAAGGAAAGAAAAAGAAGGTAAAAAATTATCGGGTTCATTAGCTAAATATTTGAAAACTACAACAAATACTTCTATTCCTTGTTCAACGAGTTCGATGGCAAGCACATCTTGCACTGTCTCATTGATGTCTACTTCTTTAGATCCAATACTATCAACATCGACCGCAGACGTTTCATCTGACAAAGCTCTCTTAAATTCTATTCCACTTCCTGTTTCAATTCATGTTAATACCGATATCGATGTTGACAAAAATGACAATAGTTTTCAATTAGTTTGGATTGATCAATTTGAAGACCCAGGTCTCTGGCCCGATATAATTTCTCAAGATTTTCGAACTCAGGTGATAGATTATGGTATTCCCAATCAAATTATGAATTTTAATTTTCCATTAGATTCAAATAATAGGTGTTTTTCAACATCTTTATATACCCGTACAATGACTAACGGTGAGAAGTTATCTAGAAATTGGTTAATTTATTCAAAATCCAAAAATGCTGTCTTCTGTTTCTCTTGTTCTTTATATAAACGAAATGAAAATAAATTTTCAAGTTCCTCTGGGTATTCTGATTGGTCGAATATATATCGTGCCATTAAAGATCATGAGCAAACCAAGAAACATTTAGAAGCCTTTAAATCCTGGCAACTTTTCGCTAATCGAATGGTCTCTCAACACACTATAGATTTTCATAATGAAAAAGTTTTAAAAATTGAAGAAATGCATTGGAGAGATGTCTTTAAACGAATAATTCTAATTGTTAAATACCTTGCTCAACAAAATTTAGCTTTTCGAGGTACATCTAATACTTTATATACCTCTAATAATGGGAATTTCTTGCAACTTGTACAGATGATAGCCGAATTTGACTCAACCATGGCTGAACACTTGCGTCGATATTTAAAAAAAGAAAATGGACATTATTTAAGTAATATTATTCAAAATGAGCTATTATCATCTATGTCTAAATTAATTTTTGATTCAATAATTTCTTCAATTAATTCAAATAAGTATTTTGCGATTATAGTGGATTCAACACCAGATATCTCTCATCAAGATCAATTAACGATAGTAGTACGTTTTGTTTCATATAAAAATAATCAATTTAAAATTTATGAACACTTTCTTGGTTTTATTAAAGAAAATAATAAAACAGGTACAGCCATTGCAAGTGCTATTTTAAAATTTTTATCAACAAATAATTTAGATATACAAAACCTGAGAGGTCAAGGTTACGATAATGGTTCCAATATGAAAGGAAAAAACAATGGAGTGCAACAACAAATTTTAGATAAGAACCCCTTAGCTTTTTTTGTTCCTTGTGCATGTCATTCCTTAAATTTAGTAGTAAATGATGCAGCTGATGCATCATCAGAATCATTTTCATTTTTTTCACTTATACAAGAAATTTTTAATTTTTTTTCTCGATCTACAAGTCGGTGGGATATTTTAAAAAAACATTTCGGCAATTCGGACAGCTATGGTTTAACACCAAAAAATGTATCAGCTACACGATGGTCATCACGTGTGAATGCAGTAAAAGCTTTACGTTATAATTTACCAATTATTTACGATAGTCTTCTAGAGATATTTGAAACTACAAATGATAATATTGTGAAGAATACAGCTCATGGTATCGCCGAAAAAATTGCAAATTATAAGTTTATATTATCCGTGCTCTGTTGGTATGATATTTTACAAAAAATCAACATTGTTTCAAAATCTTTGCAGTCGCATGAAATTGACATACCAAAATGCATACACTTAATTGAAAATGTAATTGTTTTTTTAAAAGATTATCGTGAAAATGGTTTTATAGGCATTGAAATAAATGCCAAAGAAATAGCAGTTCAAATGAACGTTCCTCCAGAATTTCCATCCGTGTCACAATTTCATTTCAGAAAACGAACGTTTAGCAATCAATGTCAAAACGAATCATTTACAGATGCCAGACAGAAATTTAAAGTAGAGTTTTTTAATTATACCATTGACATAGCTTTAAATTCTTTGGAAGAACGATTCCATCAGCTTAATTATCACAATGATGCTTTCAAATTTTTATACGATATAAATGATTCTGATATTACATTAAATCAATGCAAAGCTTTAGAATCAAAACTTTATAACAAAAACACAAATTATTCTGATATAAATGCCATTGAATTATTTGACGAGATAAATCTATATAAAACAACATTTTCAGATAAACAAAACATCTTGCAATCCCCAATAGATATTTTAAATAAATTAGCTCAAAATGGCTTCCTGGAAATATTTCCTAATTTAACAATAGCGTTTCGAATACTATTAACTATGCCAATATCTGTGGCAACTGGTGAGGCAAGTTTTTCAAAATTAAAATTAATAAAAAATTATCTCAGAAGTACAATGACGCAAACCCGATTATCCGATTTAGCAATCCTGTCAATCGAAAAAGAACTGGCCAATAATCTTGATTATAAGGATGTTATAGAAATATTCGCAAAGGCTAAGGCCAGAAGACATAATTTTTAATTTTTAATTTTTTTCTCATATAATTCTCATAAAATGTATTATTAAAAAATAAAATATAAAACATATATATTCTATTAATAATATCTATTAATAATATCTAATAATCTTATTTCTTATGTGTTAATAATTCTATAATATGTATCTATTAATAACATTTAGACAATATAAATATAAAAGTAAAACAAAAATTATAAAAAGTAAAAAAAGATATAAAAATTTAAAAATATACAAAAAAATATAAAAATATAAAAAAACAAAAAAACAAAAAAAATGGAACCATTATCCTGCTACGTCCTCGTCGTGGTTCTGGATAACGCTAAAAGCAGGTATTTTTTAGATTAATTTTTATTAGTTTTTACATATTTGCGCTGGGGCATGGGGCGGCGAACGAATTCTAGCGTAGGGGCGCTTAAGATAGTCGTAACGGCCCCGCGCAAAATCATTAATTTCTTGCTTCATCCCTCCTGAAGCTTTCTCATATTTAGACGCTAATGACTATATACAAGACGTAAATGGCATCCCAACCATTTATCACATACTTAGACATAAAAATATAAAAACTATAAAATATCCAGCAAATGTAAACTGCTTAAGAGATAAAATTGAGTTACGGTACTGTATGGACTTTCCAGAAAGAGATATACAAGAAAAACACCGTGAAAAACCCAAATACTGGTGGATTGAAAGAGATAAAAGTAGCCTTCCTTCCTTTCCTTTTTTCTTCCTCTTTCCTACGATTAGTGTAAAGTAAGAAAAAATCCACTAAAACACACAAATATATATATTAATGACAATGTATCAAAGCACAGACTACTAGTCTTATGATACTAGTAATGTATATAAATTAAACCTTTCAGACTAATAAGATTTACAAGTTGTCATAATAAAACAGTATGTACATACATATTATAACCTCTAGTATAATTATAAAATTGATAGTGCTCAACATAGACGTATGGAATGGACTGGCCCTTACCGCAAAGCTGCCAGATCTCCGCCGCAAGCAACATGCAACACCTTGTGGAGGGGATAACGGGGATGTGAGCATAACGTACGTGTGAGCTCGGAGCTCACACGTACGTTATGCTCACATCCCCGTTATCCCCTCCACAAGATGTTGCATATTGCTTGCGGCGGAGATCTGGCAGCTTTGCCTTACCGTAAGAGGCAGCGTTGAAAGATGGGGACACTGATGGGATGAGTAAAAACGAAGCGAGCATGCGTGTAGGCGATGAGGGGAAAGCAGTGTGCATGCTCGCTTCTTTTTCATTCATCCCATCACGGACAAACCACCCACGAGACAAAAGAGAAAGACAGAGATACCCGGAATCATCTCTCTGTCCTTTAGATCTTTCAACGCTGCCTCTTACGGTAGGGGGCAGTCTATTCTATAAGTCTATGGTGTTTAAGTACATAAAAGTATTGCGGATAGAATAAGGTCTATATAGACTGATAATTTGTGTTGTTTCTCTTTTTAATTACTTTATTTTATACTACGTTATAGCAGCTTAAAACAGAGCTCCGGAGTTTTTTTCTGCGCCTTTTTCTCTGGATAATATTACATAATACCGACCTGTAAAGATCCGCCCGTGAATCATCTCGATAATAAAAATAACTACTATACCGATCATAGAACAAGCATAATAAAATACTATCAAATCCTGAAAGATTCTCCTCGGAGATCACAGTGACATTCAAAAGATAAAATGTAAAAAACTTTATTTGTTTTAAAGTTTATTGGTTTCAAAAATTTGTGTAACTGAAATGGGCACTCAATAAACAACTTATACATACACACACTAGTTTTCGTCCGATCACTGAAGTTAAGCAACGTTGGACAGTACTTAGATGGATGACCGCTTGGGAAAGCCATGTACTGTTGGCACCATCTTTTTTTTGTTAATTAATTTAAATATTATCAATATTGATATAATTTTTTAATTTCAATCCCTATATGCTAAATCATTTTCTTAAAATGTGATAATTGAGTCAATAGATTGTATGTATATTTCGTGAAAAATGATGATAAATAATAGCATTCACAGCAGAAAGAAACGCTTAATAAGTGATTACCCAGTAAGCAAAATGTTAGCAGTCTGTCAGCAGCATGCAAGCAGATTCAAACAGAATATTGCGGCAGATTGGCATCAACTGCGTCCGCATTAAGCTTGGGTTCTGCTAGCAGAATCTGTCAGCATAAACCGACAGCAGATTGACAGCAGAAATCGAACAGGATCTGCGCGTGCAATTTGATGTTAGATTGTCCGCAGAAACCGAACAGAATCTGCGGATGCAACCTGATGGCAAATGGACAGCAGAAATTTCACAAGATTTGCACTTTTATTAATATTATATAAATGCAACAAAATTGATTATTACAGATGCTAAATAACAATATTATCGGCAAGTTAATTAGAATTTTCTTATAGAAAATGACATATATGTAATGTTATATCATAGTTATATTTCATATAGCGAAGGACTAATTTCAATTCTATTTAATTAAATTAATAATAAAGTAAATGTAACTTGTAAAACTTGAGATGTAATTTATTTAGAATTAAATTCTTGCTTTATGCCTCAAATAGGCAGTGCATGAATAATTTTCCATATATTATATTGATTCTAATCAGTTTAATATTCTGACTCTCATTTGCTTGTATCAGATATCAGAAATTAAAGTGAAAAATTAAAATGATAATTACTATATTTTTAGTCTTTTATTCATATTCGTGACTTTATATATATTTCTGACAGAAATTCAATTACGAGAATGTACAGCTCACGTAGCAGTAAGTGAAGGAACTATCGAATCATGCAAACCCTGTTCCATTTCTGCCATCAATCTGCTATCAGAGATTATATGCGCAGATCCTGTTCGATTTTTGCCGACAATCTGTTGTCAAATTGCATCGCACAGATCCTGTTCAATTTCTGCCACTAATCTGCCACTAAGTTATGCCGGCAGAATCTGTTCGATTTTTGCTGCCAATCTGGTAACTGATTATGTTAACAAGCTTTGTTATATTTCTGTTGACATTCTGGCGACATCACATGATATATCCTGCATCGATTCTGTAATCTTTCTGTCGACAACAATTTGTAACAGATTCCCTGACAAGATCTGCTTTAGCAGACTTGGCTATTGGGGTAATAATGCAATGCAATAGTTAGGAATATATGTGACAATAGGAGAATCTAACTTTACATGCTGAATCAGCGGTCATATTACACGTACATTACATTTCAATATAGCATATTTTTAATTTGTTCGAAAATATGGCAACTTTTGAATAAATTGTATTGTGTTGCAACATAATGGAAAATTGAGGATCATTTGATAGAAAATCGTAAATTTACAATTAACAATTACATATTTTTTCTTCGAAACAACTATGTGTTTTCTTTACACCAATTGATTTCTCTTATTATTTTGTATGTAAAAGTATTAGGGTAAGATAATCGAAAAATTAATATTTTACAAGATATTTTACGGTTTATGTAAAATTAAGAAATGATTTCAAGCCTCATAACTCGGAAAGTACTTAATAAAAACTAACTTAATTATAGTGTTCTGTAAAGTTCTCGAGATGAGCTACAAGAATATGCAAAGCATATAGGGTGTCCTATTTAGAAAGTTGGAGGTGACGATCACGTGATCTTCAGGTGACTCTTCAAGGTCAAACTAATGACACCATCTTATGTTTTCCTTGAAACCATACAACTTTTGTCTGAAATATTTTTTTCTACAATCAAAATTAAAAAAGTTATTCAGGATGATCGATTAAAATAGAACATTCTGAATACATTTGTCCTGGGACACTCGTTATACGTTGTCAGAATACCCAGCATCAAAACCGTATCATATCATATCGTATCGTCTCGTCACGATGACGATATATTAATTTTCTTTAAATACCAATCAAATGCTGTAAAATTGAAAGGTCTCAGTTTCTCAGGAGACTTTGACGTCCGACGTTATAGATTAGTATACGTTAGCCAGCATCACGTACTATCGTTCTCAAAAAAAAAAATATAATCTTTAAAATAAAAATCTGTGCCGAAATTGAAGCGTCGTCGCGACGTCTTCTCAGACGTCTTCTGACGTTTGCTCAACGTTCAGGACTCGATTCGATTTTTACGTTAGCCACTCGTGTTTTCATAGAGCGTAGTACGACACGTACATCGTCTCATTTGCATATCTGTTCTCCGCAGACCCGGCGATAACGTGACACGTATGTTCCGTTGAGTAGCTGGAACGAAAGGAAAGACGGAAACCTAGTAATGGGAATCGACGGGATGAGGGTTGGCGGTGGCAGATGCCCGCCCCTCCTGGTCGGAGGACTTCTGCTGGCGTGTCTCATGCTCATCTGCAACTGGTGGACCCTCTCGTCCGAGAACCTGGAGCTCGTCAGGCAAATCGACGACCTGAACGAGCAGCTCAAGATTAGGTGGGACTGACAGTTGGCAACTATCAGTTGCTTTGCAAATTTTTCTCGTCGATTATCATATCTTGTCAGTGCGATAAAAGTGACAATCATTAGTCATTAAGTCTGATATATGTCAGTTATATTTATAGTTTTACTAAGTGTAATTAAGTTTGAACCTCGAGGCTTTATGATATTATTATGTTTATGATATTATTATGATATAATTTGAAGTATTTATACACAGAGAAAAATATGATTCTACTGCCAAGAAAAGCGATTACTAGTTTATTTTCCTTTTTTTAAGTAATAATTTTATTACTTAAAAAAAGATTATAATTTTTAAGTAAGTTTTCTTCAACAAAGAATATATTCTTGATAATAATCTTAAAATATATTCATCACAAGTATTAGAAAATCTCATTATCATGTACTCAAAGAAAGAATTTATTTTCTTTTCAAGAATATTGTGAAGTTGTATCAAAGAAAAATCAAACTTACTTTACCTCAACTTTTGTAGTAAGCAAACCAAATTTTTGTTTTAATTTAATACTCTTGACTAAAATACTGTACTTACTAAAATTCAGAATATATTCAATTAAATTTAATGCTTGTGATAAACTTATGATATATTTGTGGATATACAAACTTATGATATACTTAAAATAAATAGTATTTATTTGAATACAGTATACATTTTTCTCTGTGTAGTGAAGATAGCGCTGAATTCAATTAGTCTTAGATGTCAAGCAGTAAAAAGTTGTAATTTTTTGGCGAGGCCTATATCATTATCTTAAGAAATGATGGATATCCTTCTTGCAATCATTTTATCCTGCGGATTACTTGTGCAGTACATATGCATAACATTATCCTTCTTCAGGTTTTATTCTTGAATTCTGTGACATGAAAATTTCTTCTTTCAGTGCCGAAGAGAGAGATCAGTGTGTAACTTTGCATGGTAACTTGGAACAAAGATATAAGCATTCGGAGGACAAGTTGGCCACGTTACACGTTCGTTTGGAACAGCAAATTGATCTTAAAAAGAAAAATGACGAGCTCGAGGACTCTGTTACTATATGCAAAAGTGAGTTAGACTCATTAAACAAACTGGATGCCACCAAAACTGCAACACTAGAAACATTACGATTAGAAAAAGACACAATTAATACTCAATTAGATGTGAAGCGAGATGAGAACAAGAAGCTTCAGGAGGAAGTGGACAGAGTATGAATTTTTTTCTCAATAATAGTGCTAATATAAAGTTAAATATCATTTTAATATAATGATTTAAATAATGATAAAAGATTTAAATAATATAATAAATAATATAATAAATAATATAATATAATGATTTTAATATGATTTTAGTATAATTAATTCTTAAAGTATTGGGATGACAAAATACTTATAAAATATATATTATATTTATATTTATACAGGCCCCGAACGTTCCAGCCGGACTTTGAGATCTTATAGGAAATTTAATTCTGAAGAAAAAATTTCCTATAAACATGGGTCGAAAAATGCTTCCTTAAGAAGTTATCGCTCAAAAACCTCTGATGAAAGAAGAGCAAAAGGTGAAAAGAAAATGAAACTAAATAAATTTCTTGAAAAAAACGATAAAAATAAAAAATAATAATCTTTTTCTTTTATGAAAATAAAATAAAAGTTAGTTTAAAAAAAAAAATATTTTATTTTCACAAAAGAAAAAGATTTTTATTTTTTATTTTTATCGTTTTTTTCAAGAAATTTATTTAGTTTCATTTTCTTTTTATTTCATTTTCTTTTCACCTTTTGCTCTTCCTTCATCAGAGGTTTTTGAGCGATAACTTCTTAAGGAAGCATTTTTCGACCCATGTTTATAGGAAATTTTTTCTTCAGAATTAAATTTCCTATAAGATCTCAAAGTCTGGCTGGAACGTTCGGGGCCACCCTGTATATTATATTTATATTATTATATTATTATTATTAAAGTATATATTATATTTGCATTACTGTTATTATTATTATTAAAATATACATATATTTTATTTATATTATTATATTATGACAAAATACTTATTTTATAGCTAAAAGGAGAGTTGGACCAATTGAAGCTTACTTGTATTTCATCTGAGAAAAAGGAGACTCCGAATCTCCAGCCACGTAAGTTACCTTAATGATGAATTTCGTTTGGCATATACCTTCGTGATGAATTTCGTTTGGTATATTCCTGTAAAAGAGTTTTCTCTATATTACAATTAATAATCGCATTCAAATAATAATTCAATTTATTAAACTTGAAGCAATTTATACACAGTATAAATAGTATTATTTGTATTGCATTAGCAGTAATAATTGTGAAATGAATCCAGAAGTTTGCTAACTTATTATTGCTAATCAACCCTGCTTCAATGGCGGGATAAAGATCCCAGTCTTTTATTTCTTTTCTTTTTCTTGAATTTCCATTAATTCTTAATTACGATTGGGCTGATCACGCAAAAATTAACTCGAGTACGTACCCTTTTGTCTGCACACTTTTGCCTCAGCATTATAAGATATTATCGGGGTTTGCTATCTAGCAATGACAGTGGTCATTAACAAGCCACAGTTGCATCCGGTACCGGTGTCTGCTGTAAGACTATCCGTAGCTGGTCAACGAGGTGTGAAGTTTCACGGGATTCCGATCCTACCATCAGACCCACCCGGTGCTGTGCGCCAAACTCCTCGTTTCTCAGTGGCTATGTTGAAGAAAGGTAGTGATACCTTTCCCCGTCCACGGGGCGAAAGAATGCTACCACAGACATGAGATTAGAGATTCGCAGTAGATTTGTATATATAAATCACACATTCTTTTAATTTTATACCTGTAAGTGGACCTCTATTAAGAACACACAAATCCGCTGTACCTCTTTTAAAACTTAATGATGTTAGCAGTGTTTGCTGGTATCTAGATAAAATTATCTAGATAATCATCTAGATAAAGAAATGGATCATCTTTATCTTTAACTAGATGAAGAAATACAAAGTATCTTTATCTTTATCTTAGATGAAAAATATATGTCATCTTATCTAAAAATTGTCTAAAATGACGTTTTCATTATGCAAAAAAATTTTCCAGGCAAGCTTCTAAAAATTTATCTAAAATATCTAAAATATATTTTTCATATTATTATTATTAATATATTATAAATATATTATTATTATATTATTAATATATTATAAATATATTATAAATATAAATTAATAAATAAATATTTATCATATCATTTATATACCTTTTTGCTATTATTTAAATATTTTTTAGGAAAAGAGAAAGAATATGTGTTTATGATTTTAATATCCCATTTATAATCTGCGTCACATTTTTTACAAATATTTATAATCTTTTAAAATAAACAAAAATATCTAGATAATTAAATCTAGATTATTGCAATGATTATCTCATCTTTCATCTAGATTAAGTAAAAGCAAAATCATCTTTATCTCATCTAAGATAAATTTACGGATTTTTTATCTTTATCTTTATCTAGATAATTTTGAAATTATCTACAGCAAACACTGGATGTTAGTATCATACGTATCCGGCTCCATCGTTTCATTCTAACGACACACAACATTATTTCTCTAATTTTCAAACGCCGAAATATTTTCATACGAGACAGATTATTCTAATTGTAACACATGAGATTGTTTTTATGAAACAATAATGTATAATATACATACAATTAGTTAGCTTTCATTATGCTTTTTTTACAAAGTCTAATTGTTTACACTTGTGTATCTATATAATTGAAATCTGGCAGTAATAATTTCAGAGTCAATAAGTGCCATGCAAGAGTATTATTAAAAATTTATTTTCCTATAAGAATATTGTATTTTTATTTTGCTTTAGGTGCTAAATACGCCTCTTTTTCTAAGTTAATATTAAAGAGACGAACAAGAATATATTAAATTATGTGTTACAAAAGTATAAATCTTTATATATCGGATGCTTTGTCATGTATGTAAAGCATATCCAAGATTGTTGAATGATTTATAACTAAGTTATATGACAGACATTATAAGATTTATGAGTAATTTTGCGATTTACTTACGCAGCTTGTTGCAATATGACATTTATATTTATAGTAAAATCTTATACAAATGGTATAAAGCATTTAAATGTAAACTATACACGCGCAAACTTTAATTTGTATTTGTAAAAATATGTTGAACAATAAAAAAAATGATGTGATAAATTATAATTGTCAACTCTTCAAAAATGTTAGGATAAAACATGTTTATCGAAAATATAATAATGTGATACTTTCGATAAGAAGTTCCGTTTTTTATTTTGTACAAAAGAAATTGTGTGATTAATAATAATTATTGTTATTATTATTTAAAAAAAAACATTGACATGAAAGAAACTAACATATTTTACATTAATGTTCATGGAGTACGCACATATATTGTGGTGGGAAGTTGCATTATATATTAATTACTAATATATATAATGTGTGAGATAACTCTCTCATTTAGAGTTACCATTCTGTATAACGTCACCATTAAAACGTTTTCAGAAATACGTACGAATTTCCTTTATTTTAGTGTAGTAATTTAGCTTACGTGGCTTTCAGTTGAAACGGAATCGAAACAAGTCAATGGCACGTCGAATGATGCTGCAGAGCAGGATATGGACGACTTAGGAGATCCTGAGAATCGTGCACGTGGTAATTAGAACTTTACATATAATGATATCACACATCTTATCGCTTTTATTCTTTTGCTGAAAAATATTATAAATAATCATAATATTTCATACAAAAAGAGAAACTTGATTGGATCTCTCCTTTAGCGTTAATGTATAGACTTTTTATAAAATCTCTTTTTTACTATTGATACACGACACATACACATATCAATAATAAAATTAAATAATCTTATTAAATTATATATACAGGGTGTATGTCCCAAAAGTCCCGGACCGGTCGAATATTTCATAAACTATGCACTTTAGAAAGAAATGTTTCAAACAAAAGTTGTATGGCTTGAAGGGGCTCATCAAATAGTGGCAATGATTTGACATGGGAGAGTCATTTGAAAGTCACGTGAAGATCACCGTCAATTTCTTAAATGGAACCCCCTATTTTTTATTACATATTCGTATAGTTTATCTCGAGAGCTTTCCAAAACACTATAATAAAGTATTTCTTCATTGAGTAGTTTCGAGTTATGAGGCTTGAAATCATTTCTTAATTTTGTATAAACCATAAAATATCTAGCAAAATATTCATTTTTCGATTATCTTAGCTTAATACTTTTATGTACAAAATAATGAGAGGAATCAATTGGTGTAAAGAAAACAACTATGTGTTATGATGGTAGATAGATATTTTATGGTTTATGCAAAATTAAGAAATGATTTTAAGCCTCATAACTCGAAAATTCAATGAAGAAATAGTTTATTATAGTGTTTTGAAAAGCTCTTGAGATAAACTATACGAATATGTAATAAAAAATAGGGGGTTCCATTTAAGAAATTGACGGTGATCTTCACGTGACTTTCAAATGACTCTCCCATGTCAAATCATTGCCACTATCTGATGGCCCCCTTCAAGCCGTACAACTTTTGTCTGAAACATTTCTTTCTAAAGCATAGTTTATGAAATATTCGACCGGTCCGGGACTTTTGGGACACTTTGTATATATATATATATATATATATATATATATATATATATATACATATATATGTATAATTTATTTTATTATATATATATAATATATATATATATATATATATATATATATATATATATATAATATATTTATATACTATATATGTATGTATGTGTATATCCAAGTATGTTTATATGTATACAATTATATTTTTTTTTCATATTATAATTATCTTCAACATAGAAAAAAATTAGAGTAAAATAACTAACTCAAGAGAGAATAACTGCAATTAGCGATAATTTTTTTTTTCTTTTTTTATTATTTATGTATATTTATTTTTAATTATTTACATTTTTTATATATTTTTATTTAATTATACTTATATAATAATATATATTTTTATATATTATTATTATATTTTAACTTAAATTTATATTATTTATATACTATATATGTATGTATGTGTATATCCAAGTATGTTTATATGTATACAATATATTTTTTTTCATATTATAATTATCTTCAATATAGGAAAAAATTAGAGTAAAATAACTCAAGAGAGAATAACTGCAATTAGGGATAATTTTTTTTCTTTTTTTATTATTTATGTAGATAACAACGGAGATGATATTCAAAATGCAGGAGGAACTATGCTACTGCCAGACAATTATGAAAGCAATTACGACAAAGAGATCTGAGGATAAAAATATGTAAAATACACTTTAAATAGATATCAATATTAGCAATATTCTGATCTATCATGACACTATGTATCATACAAAGTGTATTTTTCTTCACTGTATCATACTTAATTGTATGTGATACAAGTATTCTTTATACGTTATTACTTTAAAAGCATTTACATTCTAATAAATTTTTTTACGTTTTTATGAGGATAAAAACTACAAAGTAATGTACATAGTACATACATATGTGCCAAAATAGGTTGACTGCTTTTTGATATGCATATATTTGCAAACGATATATAGAATTTTTGTGCAATAAGCGGGTCAATTGTAATCATTTAAAGATCTGAGAGTGAAAAAAATGCAAAAATATTATACGATATTTTATAAGACAAGACAATATGTCTTCAATAATTTTTTAATAAGCCATGTTTTGTGCCACTTGAAAAAAAGTGATAATAATACTATGTAATAAATTGTGAATGTTTTATATAAAAATATAAAACTTTGTGTCTTTTATTAAATAAACATCCTCATTTATATTTCTTTGTCAGTTTTATTGCAGTCTTATCAAAAAAATAAACAATAAATTTTGATATACATAAGATACTTTTGCGCTTCTTGTTAATTGTTAAAGGTAAGTAACAATTTAAATTATAACATATTTGTGGTAATGGGAATTAATTAGGCGTTATATTGCATCAATTGATTATTTAAAAAGATTACGTCCACATGTTCCTTCATCAATGCAGAGTGACATTTTACTAAAATTATTTTACATATTCATGATGCATGTGAAATGTATAAATTTTGTATTAGATCCAATGTATATCGAAAATATATTCAGCCTACATAAAATTTCACATTTCTGGGTATCGCAAAATTCCTGAAGTTTGTATTGTGATGTTGACTTGCGCTACATTGTGCGTTAATAGCTCGATATATGTCGAACTTTCCATTTATATATATATATATTACGTAAAAAATTACATGCATCAGCCCATATGGTCCATTTTTTCCTTAATATTCTATATACATACTATTAAAATTTCATTATAACATTTTCGAAATTTTATACATATAGCAAATATGTATAAGCATGTTTGTAAGTTAAATAAAAATGTAATAGTTCAAAACAATCGATGATTATCATATTGTCCTCGTCAAGCATATTTGCTATTGTTTTTGTATAAATTTATGTTCGCTACATTTTCCAGGTCATAATCTCGTTATCATGTATCAGATCCATAATCTACGTCACATATTATGTGTTTGATTATGTGACGCTTAATCTATTTAATTTCTATCTGATAAATAAAACGAACTCTGCGGTATATAAAACAACAAGTTCTTTACATGTGCGCTATTTTCTCTTTATGGCGATTTTATTTCTCTCTAATATAGCTTTTTCGGTATTTGCTATTATTTCTAATTATAAGACACAATAATTATAATACTTTTAGCATATTATGTCAGTTTTTCTAAACATACAATTATTACATTTACTCATACATTTATTTTATTCAATACAATTACTCTATATTAATTATATATTTCATTGTCAATGCTGCCAGTAATACCTTAGTATTTGCTGCTACAAATAGCTACAATCTCACTGCTATTATTATGAGACAAATCATCAGTGCTTGTTAATAACCAGTATTGAAAATATTGAGAATTAGATACATTATATACATTAATATTAAATAAATAAATATATATATATATATATTTATTTATTTAATATATATATATATATATATATGCATATATGTATATATATTATATGTATAAATACAATATATGTATATATACAATATATACACATATATATGCATATATGTATATAATATGTATATATACAATATATATATATATATATATATATATATATGCATATATGTATATATACAATACATATACATATATATATATATATATATATATGTATCATAAATATTGCAATAAATTTGAATTACTATGTAAAAGTGCGCATTTTAGTTTTCTTTCATGTGTGATTAATTAAATTAATATACAAGTAAAGTATTACAACAAAATGCAAAATGTGACTAGGAAAAATTAAGTAACGACTAGATAATTACTATGTGAACCTATGTCTATATAAATGATTTTTGCTTGCTCTTGTATATTTACATGTATTAGCGTAAATTTTTTATTACAAACATCTCACTTTACCAGTTCGTAATTAAATAGCATTAAATTAGGAAATAATTAGTGACTAATCTAAAGTATATGAATTTATAGCTATATAATTACATATTTGAAGAGCTGCACGTGTGATTAGGGCATAGTGAATATTGTTAATAGAAAGTAAATTGCAATTTAATTCCAATATTCTTTAGGGATTATTTATACTGCAAATATACGAGCTCTAATTATTTTACAGTTTACATAATATTTTCTTTCAACTTCCATAGAATTAATGTAATATTTATTTTTATTGCCAATTTTTTAATTATTTATGTCTATGACAGAAACATTCGTGCATATTTGAATTGAGAATGTCTCTTTGAAATATCTTAAAGAGATCATATATGTGAATTCACATAATACATAACAGTTCTAAACTTTGCAACTTATTGCAACTTTTATATAGCTTTCATATAATTTGTAGCAGCGTATTCTAACTATTAAAATCATTTAATATTGTATATCTTTTATATTTACACTGAATTAAATTAGAATAAATAGAGAACCGATTTTATATTTCCTTATCAATAATTAAAACTGCAACAATTTGTATTGCAAAATTCTATATAATATCTTGCACTCGTTTTCTTTTTCTGTATTGCTAAAAATCATTTCTTATTTTATATTGTTAACACTGTGTGTGTGTGCTATAATATATATTTCTCTCTCTTTGGTCACATGATCAGCTACTAATAATATAAACTACAATTTAAACATCAACTATTAGAAAAATGATTCGCTGGAGTTGTATCTATTAAAAAATTAATTGAATGCTTTTGCTTTAGGCTCCACGTTTACCTTCATTTATCGCCGTTATTAATTTTCATAAGACGTAACTTGAATTATTATCAGCCTATACGAGGTAAATTAAAATTGCGGAAGAAACATTAGAAAACTGGAAGTTTCACGTTAATGTGCTCTCTCTGCAGAAAGTATGAATCCACTATATGTGTATATATACATTATATGTATGCATTTGTATGTTTGTATGTGTATATATATATCAGGGTTGGGTAAGTTTATATTTTTTTTAAACTAAATTAAGTTAAAGTTAATGGGTTAAAAAATTAATTCAGTTATGTTAAAAGTTATACAAATAAAAAATTAACTCAATAAAAGTTACGTTAAGATTAAATTAACGTTAGTTAAAATTAAAATAAAATAAAATAATATAATAAAAGTTAAAATTTTGAAAAGTATTATTTCACTTTATATTAAATTAGATTGTAATTTTAAAATTAGATTACTCTAAATAAATAATAATAATATGAATCATCAAATAAATTTGGGGGAAAAGTTAATAAGTTTCAGTTTATGTGTTTTAAAAATAACTAGTTAAAGTTAAAAGTTAACTCTTTTTAAAATAACTAAGTTCAATTAAAAATTATTAACTTTTTAACTTTTTTTTAATTTTTAACTAATCAACTAGTTATTATCCAACCCTGTATATATATATATATATATATATATATATATATATATATATATATATATATATAGTATGTAACTGAAAAGCGTCCACGGAGCGAACAGCAATTTAATATTCCTGATTAAAAATCGTGTTGAAAAGTCCTGAACCATTTTTTTCTAGAATGCTTAATAAAGTGATAATTATTGAGTGATGCAAAATAAACTTTTTCGCATTATTACACATAAAAATATTGCTATTTGTTCCATGGGCGCTTTTTCAGTTACATTCTGTATATATAGAATGTATCAAAAAATAAGTCAACCAACTAGGAAATGAAGAAAGAGCTTGAGTAGAGACATAAGACTAATAAATTTAATTTTTTAGGTATGGCTTTTAGGTATTAGATTTAATAAATATAGCGCGTTATAAGCGGGTGTGCAGAAAGTGCACTGAAACGTCTTAATACTTTGAGAAATACACATTTTCGAAAAAAATTCCTTACAAAAAATTATAGGACTTTAAGTAAAAATGAACTTGAATAGTGTGAATAGCAGGATGATCCATGCATTATCTTGAGAACACTCAAGATCGTATTAAATTTTAACCGACGTAATGCGTCACTTAAAATTTTATATAACTTTGGGGGACATTTATTTTGAAAATATATTTATTAAACCATTATAAATATATTTATTAAATATATTTAATATATATATAAATATATTTAATATATTTAATTATATATATATATATATATATATATATATATATTTAATATATTTAATATATAAATATATTTATGAAACCAACAGTGAAGACAAAAAAGTGCACTAGCATTACGTACTCTATTCAAGCTTCTCTTTCACCCAGTTGGTTGATGTTACCTTTTGATATACTTTGTATATATATAATCGTGTTCTGTTTCTCTCTATTGAGCATCATGCGCGCGCGAATTGATTAATCCGAGACCTCAGATCTAAGATAAATACAAGTATGCGTTATATTCCAGTCTCTCTCTGTTCTGTTTGCAATTTCGGAGTACATACACCGGGGGTCAACGACAAGGCAGTGAGATGTTAACAAATCATCAGTCTCTAAACGAGGGAAACTATATGAAAAAAGAAAAAATTATAGATAATCTTCGTTGTGATCTATACTATGATATTACTCTCGTCATTGCTATTGGTATCGCCTATTGGTTCAATGTAATCTCACTAATAGAAGAATTATCGAAACTTCACAGTTCTTTTTTTTAGGGTGAATAGTGCAAAGCGTGCCTCTGCTTTCGTCGAAAGATGAAGGCAAATATCGAACGGATTCGCCACCAACGGCTGCGCTTGCGATGCGAGTTGCGGGATCTCTCTTTAGCACGTATCTGTCTGACCAAGGAGAAGAATGCATCGTCTACGAATTGTCGGAGGGCCGCGGATGTTTCATAAAACGGACAACCGAGCTCTTCCGCAAGTGCCTTACCTTCCTCCGTGGTCACCTGAAATAATAATATAACTTTGAGTTCAATATACAGGGTATTTCTTCTAACTAGAGCATCTAGAATGTCTCGGTTTCCTCTGATGATATGAAAAAGGTAAAAGTACGAAAAATGTTCAATTTAAAGAGAATATTCTGATAAGCAAAATTTTTTTTAATGTTTCCTTTTACGAGTTTTCAAGATCATTTCTTTTGAATCAGGTAATATATTTTCATTAACGTAGTGATGTAGCTTGTGAAAAAATAAATTCAATACGATTGAATTAATTTTTTTATAAGTTACTTTTTTTTATAAGCACTGTGTTAATGAAAATATGCCATCTCCTTTTAAAAAATGTCGATGATCTTGAAATCTCGTAAAAAGTATCATATATAATTTAAAAAATATATTTAATATTTAATAATTTTATTTAATTTAAAAAATACTTTTTTTCAAATAAATAAAATTAATAGTTAGAATCAGGGTTGGCAAAAAACTTTATTTTTTTATTTTAAACAAAAAACATTGTTTTTTTTGTTTAGAAGAATGTTTTTTGTTTTATTTGTGTTTTTAAGTAAAGTAAAAAAAAACATGTTTTAAACAAAAAAAGCATGTTTTAAACAAGCAAAAAATACTTAATAGCTTTAATCTGTGAAAATATTTAAATTTTTCGCTAGCATTAAACTGTAAATAACATTTGACCAAAAATTGACAACGCTATTAAAAATATGAATAATAAAATAAAAATGATACGATGGGTATTATTTTAGCAGAATATTTATTTTTGGATATTAAATAACAATCAATACAATAAAGATTTCTTAGACGATATTGACTGATTTTACATTTTACATTTTAGCATTTTAAATTAATAGTACATAACTCATAGCAGGTCAGTAGTTCTAAAAAAAGGTTCTAGTTAATAATATTTAATATATAATACTTTGGTTCCTTTCCTATTCTTATTAAGTAATCTCATGCTTAACTCTTAACATAAATCATAAATAAAAGAAAAATAAAAAAATCTCAATTCTTCTTTTTAAAAGAAGAACTTTTTTTAAAACTACTGACCTGCTATGAGTTGTACTATTAATTTAAAATGTTAAAATGTAAAATGTAAAGTCAGTCAATATCTTCAAAGTAATCTTTATTGTATTGATTATTTAATATCCAAAAATAAATATTCTGCTAAAATAATATCCATCTTATCATTTTTATTTTATTAATTATATTTTTATATCTATATGTTACATAATATAGATAAAAAACTAAAAACAAAAATTTTTTTGCAACATCTGTAAGTTTTTGTTTGTTTTTGATTTTTTTTTTAATTTCTTTTCCAAATAATCATATTTTATTTGCGATATTTTAACAGTTCTAAATAGTAAACAGTGTTCACTGTTTTAAACAAGTTTTAATCAAACAGTTTTAAACATATTGTTTAAAACATGCCAACCCTGTTCCAGATATAAAAAAATATCTAAACAATCTAAATTTCCATATTTTTGCATGGAATAGACATCCTGACATCTCATTATTCTCATTAATTTATGCATATTTTGTTATATCAACTCGAGAGATTATTCAATATACCTTTCGCTGCTGTTGTAAATCATACTTATTACCGACTAGTACTAGAGGAATGTCCTCATTGGCGCGCACACGTGATATCAGTTTCCTATATTCCATCGTCTCCTGGAAGCTGTGCCTGTCTGTCACCGAGTAACATATCATGAAACCTTCGCCACATCTCATGTATTGCTCGCGCATCGCCGTAAATTCCACCTGTACACAACGCAAAAGGATCGTTCCCAATTGTAATAACATTACAATAAAAATCTACACGAGAGGAACATATCAATGTATATCGCATGATGCTGATTTTGACCATCGTAACATACATAAGAATCTCGAACCTGTCCAGCTGTGTCCAAGATATCCAGGAGAGCCGCCTCGCCATCGATAACCGCTTGTTTCTGATATGAATCCTCTACAAATGAAAGAGAAGTCATTATTTTCCTTTCGTACTCGTCTCAATCCTCAAGTACAGTCGTTCTTTCACTTCAAACCTTTTCCTACCCTACTTCTCCCTTGTTAGGGACCACGCTTGTGTACTTGAGAGTTGGAACAAACTTAAAACAGCGCTTTCCTGATACTAACAACTTACCTATAGTGGGATCATGATAGTTGAGGAACCTGTGACTGACGAACTGCAGAGTAACGGCTGAAAAACGATCATCGTCACAGAATGTGGCCCAAATATTCAATGTCAAACTTAATCACGCCAATATACGATACCTGATTTCCCGACACCACCGTCACCCAACACCACGATCTTGTAGACCCTGAGTCCACCCCTCGTGGTGGGCTGCGTTATCACCGGCACATCATCCCCGCCGTTGCAGGCGGCGATCCTGTCCTGAGAATCCGACATCCTGACGGCTGATGGTTGACATGCGTGCTCGGTGTGCGTGCTTAGCGCCCACGAGAGCGCCGACATACTTGACCCTCGGCGAAGCGGCTGGCGCACTTGATCGCGCCGTATCGGGGCGATTCGTTACTGGACGACACACCCGTGTTGTTGACGTTGTTGTGGATCGTTGCTTCTCCGCGACAGACGTAGGAACGGACGACGTGACTCATGTTTAAGACAAGTGGAAAAGAAGCTTCGTGATGGATTCAGATCCTCGCGGCCGGCATGACTCGTCGAGAGGCCGAAACGTGTGCGAGCGCGCTTGATCCCGTCAACCGGGGCGGTTCGCACTCGACAAGACGTCAGGTAAACGTGACAAGTGACAGCCGCGAAGCTGACTGCGAGTGCGCGCGCGCGCGCGCGGCGGGACCGCGTCGTTATTTGTTGTAGCCTTCCCTTTCATCGTCTTACGAGGATTACGAAGATTAATTGTAGATATGAAAAATAGTGATTATATTTTTTTTATATTTTAATTATATGAAACATAGTATTTTTAATATTTTTGATATTTTTATTGTATAAAATATATATTATTCATATATTATTTAAAGATGAAATATTGATTTGTGTTCGAATTTATATAATATATATTATATAAATATATATTATAATAAAAATACTAAAAATATATGTTTCATATAATTAAAATATAAAAAAAACATAATCACTATTTTTCGTATCTATAATTAAGCTA
This sequence comes from Camponotus floridanus, assembly GCF_003227725.1. NCBI lineage: Eukaryota > Metazoa > Arthropoda > Insecta > Hymenoptera > Formicidae > Camponotus > Camponotus floridanus. The sequence continues at coordinate 10,476 of NW_020229319.1, read as the reverse complement.
TGTAATCTTCGTAAGACGATGATATTTGAAGTTACAAAAATTCGAACACAAATAAATATTTTATATATAAATAATATGAGTTATTACTCATATATTTATGAAAATAACATATTTTATATAATTAAAATATTTTAATTTGTTAAAGGTTTTAGGGTTTTAGACGCAAGAAGAGACACTTTAACTTTTTAAAATGGGTGTGTTTCGGGGTCGCATCGCTACAGTAGCGCTACTGTAGCGCTTCTTCTTCTTCTTTAGGTTTAAATGGCCACCTCCGAAAAATGATCGTGAGATTCATGCCAACAACAGGTGGATACTGTAGCGCTACATAAGTGTGTTTCGCGTTATTAAAGCCAGAGAGAAACCTGAGAGCGGCCACCTCGCTTTAACGGGTATATTGTCCTAATGCGCTCCCTGACAAAGTGGACGTCAACTACATCCATTACAGTCGATAATAATACATGGTTCGTGTCTGAGCTATGGTTCATGTCCAAGCTATGGAGTGACCCCAAAAGTGATACTCCCTCTATGGACATTCAAAACATGGACATGAACTACAAAGTCAAAGTCCATGAATGTTCTCAGAGGGTAATATATAATTGCACAATTTCTGGTTTTGTTCCGTGCTATGTGCACGAAATGCCGGTAGCATCAGTGCTATATAACAATTAAATACTTATGTGTGTAAATTGATAATAAATAAATTATTCAATCGCGACAGATACTGTAATATTCAAAGATGAACTAAATATTTTTCAAAATAAATTGGTAAATAATACGGCTCTATGTATTTATCAACATGATAATTAAGTAAAGAGCATTAAGAGCCCACAAAACGCAGATGGCAATGCGTAAATTATTTCGAACATTAATTGTTCGCGAATTTTTTTTTTTTTTTTAAATGCGTTATTAGGAGAACATGATTTGTAAAGAGGTCATCAACGCATCTTCGACCTCCTCGCAAAATATATTCTCCTGATAATATAAAATAATAAGAAACGAATTTTCGAAAATTTTCACGCTTGCGTTATTAGGAGAACATGATTTGTAAAGAGGTCATCAACGCATCTTCGACCTCCTCGCAAAATATATTCTCCTGATAATATAAAATAATAAGAAACGAATTTTCGAAAATTTTCACGCTTGCGTTATTAGGAGAACATGATTTGTAAAGAGGTCATCAACGCATCATCGACCTCCTCGCAAATATATTCTCCTGATAATATAAAATAATAAGAAACGAATTTTCGAAAATTTTCACGTTGCGTTATTAGGAGAACATGATTTGTAAAGAGTCATCAACGCATCATCGACCTCTTCGCAAAATATATTCTCCTGATAATATAAATTAAAGAAACGAATTTTCGAAAATTTTCGCGTTTGCGTTATTAGGAGAACATGATTTGTAAAGGGTCATCAAGCATCACGACCTCCTCGCAAAATATATTCTCCTGATAATATAAATTATAAGAAACGAATTTTCGAAAATTTTCGCGCTTGCGTTATTAGGAGAACATGATTTGTAAAGAGATCATCAACGCATCATCGACCTCCTCGCAAAATATATTCTCCTGATAATATAAATTATAAGAAACGAATTTTCGAAAATTTTCGCGCTTGCGTTATTAGGAGAAGATGATTTGTAAAGAGGACATCAACGCATCATCGACCTCCTCGCAAAATATATTCTCCTGATATATAAATTTAAGAAACGAATTTTCGAAAAATTTTCACGCTTGCGTTATTAGGAGAACATGATTTGTAAAGAGGTCATCAACGCATCATCGACCTCCTCGCAAAATATATTCTCCTGATAATATAAGATAATAAGAAACGAATTTTCGAAAATTTTCACGCTTTCGTTATTAGGAGAACATGATTTGTAAAGGGGTCATCAAAGCATCATCGACCTCCTCGCAAAATATATTCTCCTGATCATATAAATTATAAGAAACGAATTTTCGAAAATTTTCGCGCTTGCGTTATTAGGAGAACATGATTTGTAAAGAGGTCATCAACGCATCATCGACCTCCTCGCAAAATATATTCTCCTGATAATATAAATTATAAGAAACGAATTTTCGAAAATTTTTGCGCTTGCGTTATTAGGAGAACATGATTTGTAAAGAGGTCATCAACGCATCATCGACCTCCTCGCAAAATATATTCTCCTGATAATATAAAGTAATAAGAAACGAATTTTCGAAAATTTTCACGCTTGCGTTATTAGGAGAACATGATTTGTAAAGAGGTCATCAACGCATCTTCGATCTCCTCGGAAAATATATTCTCCTGATAAGATAAAATAATAAGAAACGAATTTTCGAAAATTTTCACGTTTGCGTTATTAGGAGAACATGATTTGTAAAGAGATCATCAACGCATCATCGACCTCCTCGCAAAATATATTCTCCTGATAATATAAATTATAAGAAACGAATTTTCGAAAATTTTCGCGCTTGCGTTATTAGGAGAACATGATTTGTAAAGGGTCATCAAGCATCATGACCTCTCGCAAATATATTCTCCTGATATATAAATTATAAGAAACGAATTTTCGAAAATTTTCGCGCTTGCGTTATTAGGAGAACATGATTTGTAAAGAGTCATCAATGCATCATCGACCTCCTCGCAAAATATATTCTCCTGATAATATAAAATAATAAGAAGAATTTTCGAAAATTTTCGCGCTTGCGTTTTTAGGAGAACATGATTTGTAAAGAGGTCATCAACGCATCATCGACCTCCTCGCAAAATATATTCTCCTGATAATATAAATTATAAGAAACGAATTTTCGAAAATTTTTGCGCTTGCGTTATTAGGAGAACATGATTTGTAAAGAGGTCATCAACGCATCATCGACCTCCTCGCAAAATATATTCTCCTGATATATAAATAATAAGAAACGAATTTTCGAAAATTTTCACGCTTGCGTTATTAGGAGAACATGATTTGTAAAGAGGTCATCAACTCATCATCGACCTCCTCGCAAAATATATTCTCCTGATAATATAAAATAATAAGAAGAATTTTCGAAAATTTTCGCGCTTGCGTTTTTAGGAGAACATGATTTGTAAAGAGGTCATCAACGCATCATCGACCTCCTCGCAAAATATATTCTCCTGATAATATAAATTATAAGAAACGAATTTTCGAAAATTTTTGCGCTTGCGTTATTAGGAGAACATGATTTGTAAAGAGGTCATCAACGCATCATCGACCTCCTCGCAAAATATATTCTCCTGATAATATAAAGTAATAAGAAACGAATTTTCGAAAATTTTCACGCTTGCGTTATTAGGAGAACATGATTTGTAAAGAGGTCATCAACTCATCATCGACCTCCTCACAAAATATATTCTCCTGATAATATAAAATAATAACAAACAAATTTTCGAAAATTTTCACGCTTGCGTTATTAGGAGAACATGATTTGTAAAGAGGTCATCAACGCATCTTCGATCTCCTCGGAAAATATATTCTCCTGATAAGATAAAATAATAAGAAACGAATTTTCGAAAATTTTCACGCTTGCGTTATTAAGAGAACATGATTTGTAAAGAGGTCATCAACGCATCTTCGACCTTCTCGCATAATATATTCTCCTGATAATATAAAATTATAAGAAACGAATTTTCGAAAATTTTCACGTTTGCGTTATTAGGAGAACATGATTTGTAAAAGATCATCAACGCATCATCGACCTCTTCGCAAATATATTCTCCTGATAATATAAATTATAAGAAACGAATTTTCGAAAATTTTCGCGTTTGCGTTATTAGGAGAACATGATTTGTAAAGGGGTCATCAAAGCATCACCGACCTCCTCGCAAAATATATTCTCCTGATAATATAAATTATAAGAAACGAATTTTCGAAAATTTTCGCGCTTGCGTTATTAGGAGAACATGATTTGTAAAGAGATCATCAACGCATCATCGACCTCCTCGCAAAATATATTCTCCTGATAATATAAATTATAAGAAACGAATTTTCGAAAATTTTCCGCTTGCGTTATTAGGAGAAGATGATTTGTAAAGAGGACATCAACGCATCATCGACCTCCTCGCAAAATATATTCTCCTGATATTATAAATATAAGAAAACGAATTTTCGAAAATTTTCGCGCTTGCGTTATTAGGAGAACATGATTTGTAAAGAGTCATCAACGCATCATCGACCTCCTCGCACAATATATTCTCCTGATATATAAATTTAAGAAACGAATTTTCGAAAATTTTCACGCTTGCGTTATTAGGAGAACATGATTTGTAAAGAGGTCATCAACGCATCATCGACCTCCTCGCAAAATATATTCTCCTGATAATAAAATATAAGAAACGAATTTTCGAAAATTTTCGCGCTTCGTTATTAGGAGAACATGATTTGTAAAGAGGTCATCAACGCATCATCGACCTCCTCGCAAAATATATTCTCCTGATAATATAATTATAAGAAACGAATTTTCGAAAATTTTCGCGCTTGCGTTATTAGGAGAACATGATTTGTAAAGAGGTCATCAACGCATCATCGACCTCCTCGCAAAATATATTCTCCTGATAATATAAAATAATAAGAAACGAATTTCGAAAATTTTGCGCTTGCGTTATTAGGAGAACATGATTTGTAAAGAGGTCATCACGCATCATCGACCTCCTCGCAAAATATATTCTCCTGATATATAATTATAAGAAACGAATTTTCGAAAATTTTCACGCTTGCGTTATTAGGAGAACATGATTTGTAAAGAGGTCATCAACGCATCATCGACCTCCTCGCAAAATATATTCTCCTGATAATATAAAATAATAAGAAACGAATTTTCGAAAATTTTCACGCTTGCGTTATTAGGAGAACATGATTTGTAAAGAGGTCATCAACGCATCATCGACCTCCTCGCAAAATATATTCTCCTGATAATATAAATTATAAGAAACGAATTTTCGAAAATTTTCACGCTTGCGTTATTAGGAGAACATGATTTGTAAAGAGGTCATCAACGCATCATCGACCTCCTCGCAAAATATATTCTCCTGATAATATAAATTATAAGAAACGAATTTTCGAAAATTTTCGCGCTTGCGTTATTAGGAGAACATGATTTGTAAAGAGGTCATCAAAGCATCATCGACCTCCTCGCAAAATATATTCTCCTGATATATAAATTATAAGAAACGAATTTTTCGAAAATTTTCACGCTTGCGTTATTAGGAGAACATGATTTGTAAAGAGGTCATCAACGCATCATCGACCTCCTCGCAAAATATATTCTCCTGATAATATAAATAATAAGAAACGAATTTTCGAAAATTTTCACGCTTGCGTTATTAGGAGAACATGATTTGTAAAGAGGTCATCAACGCATCATCGACCTCCTCGCAAAATATATTCTCCTGATAATATAAAATATAAGAAACGAATTTTCGAAAATTTTCACGCTTGCGTTATTAGGAGAACATGATTTGTAAAGAGGTCATCAACGCATCATCGACCTCCTCGCAAAATATATTCTCCTGATAATATAAATAATAAGAAACGAATTTTCGAAAATTTTCACGCTTGCGTTATTAGGAGAACATGATTTGTAAAGAGGTCATCAACGCATCATCGACCTCCTCGCAAAATATATTCTCCTGATAATATAAATTATAAGAAACGAATTTTCGAAAATTTTCACGCTTGCGTTATTAGGAGAACATGATTTGTAAAGAGGTCATCAACGCATCATCGACCTCCTCGCAAAATATATTCTCCTGATAATATAAATTATAAGAAACGAATTTTCGAAAATTTTCGCGCTTGCGTTATTAGGAGAACATGATTTGTAAAGAGGTCATCAACGCATCATCGACCTCCTCGCAAATATATTCTCCTGATAATATAAATTATAAGAAACGAATTTTCGAAAATTTTCACGCTTGCGTTATTAGGAGAACATGATTTGTAAAGAGGTCATCAACGCATCATCGACCTCCTCGCACAATATATTCTCCTGATAATATAAATTATAAGAAACGAATTTTCGAAATTTTCACGCTTGCGTTATTAGGAGAACATGATTTGTAAAGAGGTCATCAACGCATCATCGACCTCCTCGCAAATATATTCTCCTGATAATATAAATATAAGAAACGAATTTTCGAAAATTTTCGCGCTTGCGTTATTAGGAGAACATGATTTGTAAAGAGGTCATCAACGCATCATCGACCTCCTCGCAAAATATATTCTCCTGATAATATAAATTATAAGAAACGAATTTTCGAAAATTTTCACGCTTGCGTTATTAGGAGAACATGATTTGTAAAGAGTCATCAACGCATCATCGACCTCCTCGCAAATATATTCTCCTGATAATAAAAATATAGAAACGAATTTTTCGAAAATTTTCGCGCTTGCGTTATTAGGAGAACATGATTTGTAAAGAGGTCATCAACGCATCATCGACCTCCTCGCAAAATATATTCTCCTGATAATATAAATATAAGAAACGAATTTTCGAAAATTTTCCGCTTGCGTTATTAGGAGAACATGATTTGTAAAGAGGTCATCAACGCATCATCGACCTCCTCGCAAAATATATTCTCCTGATAATATAAATTATAAGAAACGAATTTTCGAAAATTTTCACGCTTGCGTTATTAGGAGAACATGATTTGTAAAGAGATCATCAACGCATCATCGACCTCCTCGCAAAATATATTCTCCTGATAATATAAATTATAAGAAACGAATTTTCGAAAATTTCGCGCTTGCGTTATTAGGAGAACATGATTTGTAAAGAGGTTCATCAACGCATCATCGACTCCTCGCAAAATATATTCTCCTGATAATATAAAATATAAGAAACGAATTTTCGAAATTTTCACGCTTGCGTTATTAGGAGAACATGATTTGTAAAGAGGTCATCAACGCATCATCGACCTCCTCGCAAAATATATTCTCCTGATAATATAAATAATAAGAAACGAATTTTCGAAAATTTTCGCGCTTGCGTTATTAGGAGAACATGATTTGTAAAGAGGTCATCAACGCATCATCGACCTTCTCGCAAATATATTCTCCTGATAATATAAATAATAAGAAACGAATTTTCCGAAAATTTTCACGCTTGCGTTATTAGGAGAACATGATTTGTAAAGAGGTCATCAACGCATCATCGACCTCCTCGCACAATATATTCTCCTGATATATAAATTATAAGAAACGAATTTTCGAAAATTTTCGCGCTTGCGTTATTAGGAGAACATGATTTGTAAAGAGGTCATCAACGCATCATCGACCTTCTCGCACAATATATTCTCTGATAATATAAATTATAAGAAACGAATTTTCGAAAATTTTCACGCTTGCGTTATTAGGAGAACATGATTTGTAAAGAGGTCATCAACGCATCATCGACCTCCTCGCAAAATATATTCTCCTGATAATATAAAATATTAAGAAACGAATTTTCGAAAATTTTCACGCTTGCGTTATTAGGAGAACATGATTTGTAAAGAGGTCATCAACGCATCATCGACCTCCTCGCAAATATATTCTCCTGATAATATAAATAATAAGAAACGAATTTTCGAAAATTTTCACGCTTGCGTTATTAGGAGAACATGATTTGTAAAGAGGTCATCAACGCATCATCGACCTCCTCGCATAATATATTCTCCTGATAATATAAAATATAAGAAACGAATTTTCGAAAATTTTCACGCTTGCGTTATTAGGAGAACATGATTTGTAAAGAGGTCATCAACGCATCATCGACCTCTCGCAAATATATTCTCCTGATAATATAAATATAAGAAACGAATTTTCGAAAATTTTCACGCTTGCGTTATTAGGAGAACATGATTTGTAAAGAGGTCATCAACGCATCATCGACCTCCTCGCAAAATATATTCTCCTGATAATATAAATATAAGAAACGAATTTTCGAAAATTTTTCGCGCTTGCGTTATTAGGAGAACATGATTTGTAAAGAGGTCATCAACGCATCATCGACCTCCTCGCAAATATATTCTCCTGATCATATAAATATAAAAACGAATTTTCGAAAATTTTCGCGCTTGCGTTATTAGGAGAACATGATTTGTAAAGAGGTCATCAACGCATCATCGACCTCCTCGCAAAATAATTCTCCTGATAATATAAATTATAAGAAACGAATTTTCGAAAATTTTCACGCTTGCGTTATTAGGAGAACATGATTTGTAAAGAGATCATCAACGCATCATCGACCTCCTCGCAAAATATATTCTCCTGATAATATAAATATAAGAAACGAATTTCGAAAATTTTCGCTTGCGTTATTAGGAGAACATGATTTGTAAAGAGTCATCAACGCATCATCGACCTCCTCGCAAATATATTCTCCTGATAATATAAATTATAAGAAACGAATTTTCGAAAATTTTCACGCTTGCGTTATTAGGAGAACATGATTTGTAAAGAGTCATCAACGCATCATCGACCTCCTCGCAAAATATATTCTCCTGATAATATAAATATAAGAAACGAATTTTCGAAAATTTTCACGCTTGCGTTATTAGGAGAACATGATTTGTAAAGAGGTCATCAACGCATCATCGACCTCCTCGCAAAATATATTCTCCTGATAATATAAATAATAAGAAACGAATTTTCGAAAATTTTCCGCTTGCGTTATTAGGAGAACATGATTTGTAAAGAAGGTCATCAACGCATCATCGACCTCCTCGCAAAATATATTCTCCTGATAATATAAAATTATAGAAACGAATTTTCGAAAATTTTCGCGCTTGCGTTATTAGGAGAACATGATTTGTAAAGAGGTCATCAACGCATCATCGATTCCCTCGCAAAATATATTCTCCTGATAATATAAATTATAAGAAACGAATTTTCGAAAATTTTCACGCTTGCGTTATTAGGAGAACATGATTTGTAAAGAGGTCATCAACGCATCATCGACCTCCTCGCAAAATATATTCTCCTGATAATAAAATAATAAGAAACGAATTTTCGAAAAATTTTCACGGTTGCGTTATTAGGAGAACATGATTTGTAAAGAGGTCATCAACGCATCATCGACCTCTCGCAAATATATTCTCCTGATCATATAAATTATAAGAAACGAATTTTCGAAAATTTTCACGCTTGCGTTATTAGGAGAACATGATTTGTAAAGAGGTCATCAACGCATCATCGACCTCCTCGCACAATATATTCTCCTGATCATATAAATTATAAGAAACGAATTTTCGAAAATTTTCGCGCTTGCGTTATTAGGAGAACATGATTTGTAAAGAGGTCATCAACGCATCATCGAACCTCTCGCAAATATATTCTCCTGATAATATAAATTATAAGAAACGAATTTTCGAAAATTTTCCGCTTGCGTTATTAGGAGAACATGATTTGTAAGAGGTCATCAACGCATCATCGACCTCCTCGCAACAATATATTCTCCTGATAATATAAAATATAAGAAAACGAATTTTCGAAAATTTTCGCGCTTGCGTTATTAGGAGAACATGATTTGTAAAGAGTCATCAACGCATCATCGACCTCCTCGCAAAATATATTCTCCTGATAATATAAATTATAAGAAACGAATTTTCGAAATTTTCACGCTTGCGTTATTAGGAGAACATGATTTGTAAAGAGTCATCAACGGCATCATCGACCTCCTCGCACAATATATTCTCCTGATAATAAAATATAAGAAACGAATTTTCGAAAATTTTCCGCTTGCGTTATTAGGAGAACATGATTTGTAAAGAGGTCATCAACGCATCATCGACCTCCTCGCACAATATATTCTCCTGATATATAAATTATAGAAACGAATTTTCGAAAATTTTCGCGCTTGCGTTATTAGGAGAACATGATTTGTAAAGAGGTCATCAACGCATCATCGACCTCCTCGCAAATATATTCTCCTGATATATAATAAATATAAGAAACGAATTTTCGAAAATTTTCACGCTTGCGTTATTAGGAGAACATGATTTGTAAAGAGGTCATCAACGCATCATCGACCTCCTCGCAAAATATATTCTCCTGATAATATAAATTATAAGAAACGAATTTTCGAAAATTTTCGCGTTGCGTTATTAGGAGAACATGATTTGTAAAGAGGTCATCAACGCATCATCGACCTCCTCGCAAAATATATTCTCCTGATAATATAAATATAAGAAACGAATTTTCGAAAATTTTCCGCTTGCGTTATTAGAGAACATGATTTGTAAAGAGGTCATCAACGCATCATCGACCTCCTCGCAAATATATTCTCCTGATAATATAAATATAAGAAACGAATTTTCGAAAATTTTCACGCTTGCGTTATTAGGAGAACATTGTAAAGAGGTCATCAACGCATCATCGACCTCCTCGCAAAATATATTCTCCTGATAATATAAAATAATAAGAAACGAATTTTCGAAAATTTTCACGCTTGCGTTATTAGGAGAACATGATTTGTAAAGAGGTCATCAACGCAC
>NW_020229318.1:177486-302610 GCF_003227725.1 Camponotus floridanus | reverse complement strand
GCAGTCGTTTCTGACCGTTCGTTAGCGTCGGTTGACAATCGTTTTTGACTCGTTCGTAGCGTGTGGGACTTGTATGCCGCCTCGTATGTAGCCGTTCCTGACGTTCATAGCCTTGTTCGCAGCCGTCCTTGAGATGCTCGTAGCCTCGTTCGCAGCTGTTCTTGAATCGTTCGTAGCCTCGTTCGAGACCGTTTCCTCTTCGATCACTGCCACTCATTATAGCTCGATAATCGTCGGATAATCGTTCGTAGCCGTTCGGTAAACCTTTCTAGATGTTTAATAATTGTACAATAGCCGCTCCTAAGCCGTTCACTACAGCACATTACAGATTGATAGACGTTTCTGAATTAGCGTTAATCGTACGACGAAGCTCGTTTATCGCAGCCTGCAAAGCTCGCAGGTCCTTCTCGAACGCAGTCAGCTTCTCGTCTGATTCTTTCCGTTGATTTTTCAACGTTTTAACGCATTCTTCCACGTACAGTTTGTTGACAGCATCGGTATCAGCCTCAGGTTGCGCTACACGGCGAATCTTGCGCGACCTCGCGTCATAGTCCGTTGCGACGCGACACAGAGCGTTTTGACGCAAGTAACTCGTCACCAATTTACCCCAATGATCGCTCGTGCTGATTTCTTCGTTTCTCCGTTCGAATAATCCAAATTTGTTGATAGGCATTGTTTTTCGATGCGAGTGACGTCGATCGACTGATTAGTTTCGTCGAGGCGCCGTTTAATTTATAATAATGCCGGCTTCGCGAAGTTCCTCTATGATCGACAAGATCTCGTTGTCGTGAGCGTTGTGGCCAGCTCGACGCGAAGCATCGAGCAATCGCAGGCGATCCACTAGCTCGTTGGGATCGTCCCAGTGCACGTAATCGATCTTATTGTCGGTTAGCGTCATCGCTCGAGGCGTGAATACTCCCGTTCCCGTTTTTTTCTTTTTCGATTCGAACGACATCAACGGCGCGATTATTTGTTTATACTTGTATCCCTTGTTGCTCTTTAATTGACCTTGCGCATTATATCGACGTTTATGCGCACTCGTCGCCATCAATATGCTCTTATATTTTTGCGCATCGTCCTCAGTGTATATGGCGTCATTGGGAATTCTCATAAAGATCAACTCGTATAATCCCGGTGTACCGATGTATCTTACATTGTCTATGATTATAGAGTCATCTTTGTCAATGCCGAATCGTTTGTTACCGAGACGCATTCCATTCTCGTCGAAATAGACGCCGTACACGTGATCGATCGCGTTTTTTTTTCTTTCGTCACCGCTAAGAAGAGTGCCCATGTATTTTTGCCCCAGTGGTCCCAAGTTCTCTCGTAACACTTCTTGACCTTCCGACGTTTGTAACATGTTTCGAACGGATGTTTCGGGCGGATTGCCCGTAGTTTCGAAAACATCTTCGATCGCGAGTGATTCGGGTATCGCGAGTTGCGCGATTTTCGGCGCGAACGGTGTAGAGGTTATCGGCGGTTCATCTGATAAAGTCTCCGATAGATCGGATATACGCGACATCGATAAACGTTTCGCCTTTACCGATCGTTTCCTCTTTTTCGGTGTCGCATCCTCCTCCTCCTCCTCCTCCTCTTCCTCTTCCTTATATCGCTTGATGGGTAACGTTTTAATTATAGCGTCAGCGTTACTCTCCGGCTCTTTTTTCACCGCGATTGCGCTAGAGTTGTCGACGATCTTTTGCAGCGGCTCGATAATAGGTCTAAAATGAGTCGTGACCGCGATATCTTCGTCGATCTTACCGGTCTTCAAAGCGCGATGTTTCTTGCGGATCGATTCGCTCGTTTTCTCAATCTCCCGCGCAATCTTTTCACGCTCGCGAATATTATCGTTTCCAGCCATGTTGACGGAACGTCGAGCGTTTCACCCTTCTCAACGGAATGTCGACAGCGACTAATCGTTTCGAGGTATCGCGAACACGTTAAATCCTTTTCTGTATCGCCCGTTCGTAAGCGCGCTGTCCTTATCAATCACTAGGAATCCATACTTTTGCTGCCAACAAGTATGGCATAATTCACTGAAATCCTCGTACGACATATCGGTATTCACGTGATCGTTGTACACGTGTTTCAAATTTGTACCGTCCTGTTTAAACAAGATCAGCAGGTTCGCGTTGTCGCGTATAAGATGTTTCGGTATTCTCGCGTACGTCTGACAAAGATAGAAGCAGTCAACGTTCGAGTGACGACCCATTGAGAAGTACTCTCTTATCGTATCTTGCTTGTCGCACGCCACGTCATCGAAGATAAAAATCGAGTTTGGACATGCCTCGCTCGGTGGAATGACGTCACTGTTATTCGAGAACGTAAAGTAGCCGATTTCGTCAATCGGCGTCAATAAATTCTCCAGATATCGATATTTCGGCTGTTGCAGCGACTTTGAGTACACGTACACGTTCTCGAAACGTACACCGTGTGGACTTTCCAGTAGACTTATCAAAACGTTGGTTTTACCACAATTCGAGGGACCGCAAACGATCGCGCGTATAGTAGTCGGTAACATCGTACCGTGTCTGCGCATCTCCGCGTTGCCCCCCATCGAGCGTAATCTGTCGTCGCAATTCGTCACTCGTATCGTCAAAGGCTGTCGTACGAACCGCATGTTTTCTGTTTCGATCCAATTTTGCTAATGATCGCGAGGGGAGGCCTATTTATAGAGGTGTCGCGACTCGAAACCGCTCAGTATCAAAAATGTTTCTCCTTCTGTCGGACGAGAGAGACATTCTCGGACTTACCGCCAAACAGCTGCAGTATATTCCGAAGATTCTTTTACTGCAAAATTTCGGTGATTACGTCGAACGATTGTGGGACAAGCTTCCAGAATATATAAAGGCTGATCCGGAGGTTCGGCAATATCGTTCGTGCATGCGACATTACAACCAGCCGTGGCAGCGAACGCACATCGACGGTCCGCCTCCGTTGATAAAAGATTGCTACGTATGTCAGCGAGAATCGTAAGAGGCAGCGGTCTCTTAAATCGTGCGATAAACGCGCTTCCGATCGAATTTCATATTCCCGGCTATCAGTTTTGCGGCCCAGGCACGCGGTTGCGAAAGCGATTAGCCAGAGGCGATCGAGGTATAAATTTATTGGACGCGGCGTGTCGCGAACACGATATAGCGTACTCTCGGAGCAACGATCTCACCGAGAGACACGCGGCGGATAGGATACTCGCCGAGAAAGCGCGAAATCGTATCGGTGCGAGAGATTCGACTCTCGCTGAGAGAGCCGCCGCCACAGCTGTCTGGGCGGCGATGAAAGCCAAGACGAAGCTCGGTATGGGCCTGAAGAGGACGAAGACGAAGAAGAAGAAAACTGCGAAGAAACGAATACTTCCGGTTGCGAAATGCGGCGGCGTATTGCCGATTCTACCAATGCTGGGTGCGCTCGGATCCCTGATCGGCGGAGCGGCGGGTGTAGCGAAGGTGGTGAACGACGGAAAAGCCGCGCAACGTCAGATGCAAGAGATGCTACGTCACAATCGCGCCATGGAAGGTCGCGGATTATACCTCGCTCCTTACAAATACGGACGAGGAGTCTCAACGAGAAGAAGAAAAAAAAAACGTCAAAGAGACGTTAAAAATGCCGCAGGGCGCAACTACCAACATACAATTGCTACAACTGGCGAAACGTATGCGCATTCCATATTTTAGAGGTGTTTTCATGCGCGACTCTTTACCGATCGGTAGTATTTATCAAAATGAGAACGGCATCGTAAATTTAGATAGCGTCGAAGGACCGGGTACTCATTGGGTAGCGTACGCAAAGAGGGGGAATCGCGTCGTATATTTCGACAGTTTCGGCAATCTTCGACCTCCTAAGGAACTTGTGCGATATTTCGGACGAAACGTAACGAAGATACAGTACAATCACACGCCTGTTCAAACTTACGATCAGAGCATCTGCGGACAATTGTGCTTGCAGTTTCTTCGAACGGTCGATGCGTGCGAATTTAAAGACGGATATCGCGCTATTTAACTCAGTATTTGTTCAACAGTTTCGTCGACATGTCTATGACATTCACGTTGACTGGAAAGAGTAGCGTTCTCGCGGCAAACTTCTTTCCCACTGTAGATTTGAGCGACGATGAATACGAACTCGGTCTAACGGATTTTGAGACTTATCACACGATACCAAACGTGAATTCCTCGAATAATAAAGTTTACTTTGGCAAAGACGACGCGGAAATTACGATTCCCGAGGGATCGTACGAGTTGCGAGATATACATGAATTTTTGAAACATGCAATTTCACGGAAACATCGCGATAAGAAACACATTGACGGCGATGACTACGAAGATGGCGAATATCCGATAGTGCTCCGCGCTAATTACAATACGATGAGAAGCGAGATCAAATGCGCATACAGATTAAACTTTAGCAAACCCGACAACATTGGATCGCTGCTAGGATTCTCGAATCGTATTCTCGAGCCGGGAAAATGGTACGAATCGAACATGCCGATTAACATTATCAACGTTAATATTATCCGCGTAGAATGTAACGTGACCGCGGGCGCGTACAACAACGGCAAACTCGTTCATACGATACACGAATTTTCACCGAGGGTGCCGCCGGGATATAAGATATCGGAAACGCCGGCGCAGATCATTTACTTGCCGATCATCGCGCGGAGCATTACGGATTTAACGTTACGTGTTGTCGACCAGAACGGACGATTGCTCGATTTTCGAGGAGAAGAGATCACCGTAAGATTGCACGTACGACGGCTGCGGCGATAAAGTACGTACGTATGCGACGTATGAGATGCTCGTGTTGAACGGATCGAAAGACGCGAGAGATAACGCAATCTTTACGAAATCAGCGACACCAACAACATCAACGTCGACGTTCGCTAATATCCAATCATCCGAGAAAAAGAAACTCAGCGCATCGAACGTTGCGTTTTTGCAATCTTTGGGATTCGCGATGCGAAACAGCTGAACGATGACAGACATTCTCAACATCGGTGACGAACCTATCTTTGACGATCGTATCGTCAAGATCGAGACTCACACGTACAACCCGTTCGCCAATACAACGTTCGGACACAATGACGAGATAAGAATACCCATACAACAACAGGATCTGTATACGCTGCCGCATGAGAGTTTCCTATACATCGAGGGACGACTAACGAAAAACAAACCACCAGCTGAAGGAGAAAATGATGTGATAATGGGAAATAATTGCGTCGCATTCATGTTTGACGAGATTCGATACGAACTCGATGGTGTTGAGATTGATCGCAATAGAAACGTAGGAATAACTACTACGCTCAAAAACTATGTAACGGTATCATCCGACAGAGAAACGATTTTGAAAAATGCTGGCTGGGAGCCGTTTACCTACACGAATGGACATTTTAATTTTTGCGTACCGCTCTACATGTTGCTGGGATTTTGCGAGGATTACAGACGCGTGGTGATTAACGCTCGTCACGAATTGATCTTGATACGATCGCGCAACGACAACAATTGTCTGCATGGAAATTCGGCGCAGGAGCCTGTGATCGACATATTCAAGATACAATGGCGAATGCCTCACGTGCTGTTGAGCGAAATCAAAAAGTTGTCGATGCTGCGTGCTCTGGAAAGCGGACGATATCTCAGCATGGCTTTTCGCTCGTGGGATCTATACGAGTATCCGCTATTGCAGCTTACAACCAAGCATTCGTGGGCCATTAAGACTGCGACTCAGCTAGAGAAACCACGATACGTTATCTTCGCTCTGCAGACAGGTCGGAAGAATGTCATGCCTAAGGATACGAGTCGATTCGACCACTGCAAATTGATCAACGTTAAACTTTATCTGAATTCGGAATATTATCCGTACGACGATATGAATCTGGATTTAGATAAAAACAGATATTCCATTCTGTATGATACGTACACACGCTTCTGCAAGAATTATTACGGATACGAGTATCTCGAGCCGAGTCTCAACGTCCTGAAGTTTCTACAACACGGTCCGTTCGTGATTATCGATTGTTCTCGACAAAACGAATCGGTCAAGAGCGCGACCGTGGATGTGAGATTGGAATTCGAGTGTAAAGAGAACGTGCCGCCGAATACCACTGCGTACTGCCTCATCATACACGATCGCGTGATCCAGTACAATCCGTTGACCAACGTTGTACGCAAAATCACCTAGGCGATAACATCGATAGAAGAGAGAGGGGGAAGAGGAGCATGATATAAATCAAAGTCTTGCGAGATGGTTTTAGAGTTTTGTCGTTCCTCTCGACTGGCGTATCGAAGAGAGAGAGATCTCGTCATGTCTATACCAACGTTTGTGGATCTGCAAGGATTTATCGTTGGGAAAAATTTTGTCGTGAAGGAAGCGGCAATCTTGAGAAAAGGATACGTTCTATCGCATTACTTTTTCGCAAGTCCCGTACCGTGGCACACGCTTACAAAATCTGAGCGATGTCAAGTCTCATGGCTGATTAGAAATCATCACGGATTACAATGGGAAGACGGAAACGTTCCGTATGGCTTGGCTCAGCGTGCGATTACAACAGCTGTCGTTGGTACGATACATGAAGAAGAAGAAAAAGAAGAAGAATCGTCCGTCGTGTACGTCAAAGGACTTGAAAAGCGAAAATGGCTGGTCGATATACTAGACGATGCGGGGAACGGCTATATTATTGAAACCTTGGATGTGGATTACGAAGATATCGATGCTCTAAATAAATTAGACGATACGAATAGTATGCGATGCGGAAAACATGTTAAGAATTGCGCATTACAAAATGTATTCAAAATATTTAATTGGTGGTTGCGACGCCAGAAAGAATTGTGAGAAAAATAAAATATGTAAACATTAATATGCGTTATCTCTCTTATTTCCCCACCCTAATCCTTTGCATACGTTTCTAAGAATTCTTTTGTTCGAGCGCCGCCTCCCTCTTATCCTAAATTCCAATGCGTTAGAAGCATTGATCCCCCACCACTACATTATACTTTTAGATGAGCGTCGGGTATATCCGATTAATTCCTGTAATTCCGACCAGTGTCGCGTTAACCGCTCGTGGATTCACTTTTCATAACCTCCCAGAGAAATGTACTACGTTGAAAGAAGCAGCAGCGGCATCGGAAGACACGTGAATAATTACGTGCCGAGTCGTGATAAAACTCCATCGTTTGAGAACAAATACGACGAGTAAGTTTCGTTCAACATTTTTTTCTACTTTTCTATTTTTCTATTTTTACAAATTGTATTATTAGTATTACTTAATTTTAATTTTTCCCGTAGCATTCCGTCGGAGCGTCGTGCGGTTCGTATACTAGGCAGACGATACGCATTGACAGCTACGGAATTCAAATTCCTCGAAATCGGTATCAACGTGGGTCCGCCGAGTTACGTGGAGATTGTCATAGGAGATCATCGGGGAAGGGGACTGATATTATCTCTCGAAACGTGGAAGGGACTCTGCGAGCAACGTCGCAATATTCTAAATCTCCTTCGGAACGATTCTCACGACATGTATAATTTTATAAGCGTTGGACCGCTAACAGTGCGAGTTCGTACGATTAACGACGCCAAACTCATAAGTCTCGAATCTTCGAACGTATGCATGATGATGGTCGAATCGACGTTACATCGTATGTTCGATCTCGATGATTGCATAGATGTAACTTTTGATCGATTGAATAAAGTGATCGAGACAGTCGATGTCAAATTTACGCAATTCTCCAATATCGCGTCCACTGTAACAGATCCTAAAGAAGTATCAAATGTAATACGCGCGAGTGACGCTTTTAACAAGCATCAACTCGTCGATTGCGAGCTGGCGGCTTTAGCTTTTAGTCCATATAATATGTAAGACAAAAAATATATAAAAACTTGAATAAAGAGTTTTAAGTTTATTATATCGTGGTGTACTTTCTTTGCGTTTGCCCATCCCAGCTTTCATGCATAGCTCCTCGCGAGAGAGAGTTATCATGAGAGAGCAAACACTAGGAAAGAAAGAGAGATAAGGATACGTCGAACGAAAAAATCTAGAATTACTTATATCGGGGGTGAGGGGTGTACCGCGAAAGCGCTGATATACGAGCGGTGGAAGCAAGGGTACAAAGCAGCCAAACATCGGCGCTGATACGTTAAAAATTCTTCCGAGAAAAAAATCGTGAAAGACGATTCTGAGGTACTATTTGTTTATATTATTTATCAACCGGGCATGCGACACAATATTGTTTATACTTTCGATAAATATATGGGACCGCGCGTACTTTTTACGAGGCGTTTACGACGATATGGCGATAATGTCACATCTCTATTATACGATCTCGTTTCGAGATCTCGCTGCCTTGTCAGAAAGAGTTTGGCAGTGCGTGAGTCGAGAAATCAAAAGTGAAGAAATCGAAAGTGAAGAAGTGAATATTTTTTCATATTACAACAATGGAGCTGCAAACACGTATAGACGAATGGAGGTGCATAATCAACCTTTTCCGAGATGACAACAATAGTGCTATGGAAAAATCGAACACTAAACAGATGTCGATAACACAATATGTGCGCGATCGAGAATTAGGCATACGAGGTATGCGTAAGCAACGTTTCGTCAGACAAGCCGAGGTTAATATGTATGATAATGGGTATATCGAATGGCCCGATCATGTACAACTGAAAATTTTTCGTGAAATTCGGAAGACACACTTCTCAATTGATGTATACGATGATGATGATTACTCTTATTTCGGCAGTAAACGTAAAATTACTCGAATCATAGACTCAGAAGATGGTTGGCAATACCAATGTATTAGACGCAATAATTGCGATCAAATATTTGAATATGAAGACCATGTTTATATATATAAAAATGTCGATTACAGTTGGGTAGATAGGTGTATCAATGACTGCACATACACGCCGTGTATAAATATACGTATCCCAACGGGCATAAACCAAACGTACATAGATTTAATAATCTGGAATGATTTTTATCATAATATTGAATATGATGATTTTAGAAAATGCATTGCTAATCATCATAAATTATTATATATAACGCGATATTGTATACAATGTCAATCTCGTAAATGCAAATGTCCACCTGAAATTATATACAAAAAGTATGCATATCAAAAGAAAAAGCAACAGGAAGAGAATGTACAGGTAATGGATAATTTTTGCTAATATAATTACGAAATTAATTTAAAATATTCAAGTAATTATTTTTGGGTGATTTTTTTTTGTAGGAGAATGTTTCAGGAGAGATGAGAAATCTGAATGGAGATCAGAATGGAGAACAAAATAATCTGAATGGAGATTTAAGTAGAAATCGTAATGACGATTGTTATGTAAATTTTGATGAGCTATGGGCACTCTATAATATAACGGATTAAATTTTATATTTTTAATTGGAAAAAAAATGTATTTATTTACAGACCTCTTCTTGCGTTCCCATCCCTGCGCTAGTTATAAGTATCGTTCTCTCTCATGCGTTAATCTTAAGTCTCTTTCCCTCGCACGCGTTGTACTCGCACGCGTTGCATTTCAAAGAAATGCAGATGTTTATATTGTTTATCAACCGGGCATGCGACACAATATTTCATATACTTTCGATAAATATATGGGACCGCGCGTACTTTTTACGAGGCGTTTACGACGATATGGCGATAATGTCACATCTCTATTATACGATCATAATCTCAATTCAAAAAATACTGATGTTTATATTATTTATAAACCGAACATGTCCGTACGCAATACTGTTTATCAGCCGGGCATGTAATATAATATTACCATAAAACATCTAACACGCGCCGCCGCCGAAATCCCTCCGTCCCGCGTGACGTCATTCCCCCGCGCCTCCGTAATCCCCCGCGCGCCTCACCCCCCCTGAGAGGACCTGGGTTAGAACTCTCCTATATATCCTACTGATTTACATTTTATTTTATTTTTTATTATTAACAATATGATGAAATGTTTATTTTAACTGTAATATTTTAACTGTGATATTATTTTTATTTCAGTACTTAATATTTGTGTAATTTTTAGTTTTAATTTCAGATTTTAATTTTATATTTATATTTTATTATTAAATATTTATTTATATTATTATTTATTAAATATTTTATTATTATTTTATCAATATTATTTATTAATTAAGAAATTTTTTGTTGCTATATGAATACTGATAAAGTTTTTGACAGTTTTCCTTACCTTTGCAACAAATGTTGGTATTCTTTGAGATGTTTGCCAAATAAAATATTTTTGTTTTATTTTGTAAATAGAGTGTATTTAAAGAATATATAACCTTTTCCTCTTTCCTTTTATTTTTTATAATAATTAATATGTATAAAATCCTTCAATTATATATATATATATATATATATTGTTACGCCCGCGGCGAGGACTTCGATAGATATCGAAGGCGCGTTAAAGAGATCAGCCGCTCGCGAGACGCGCGAAATAAATAAACACTTTTAAGAAGGAACTAAGAACTTTAATGCACAACACAGAACACAGAAGCGAAACCTCAGAACATTAACACACAATAATAATAACACGGATCGGCTCGTTAGAAATGCGCGTCCGCTCAGCTTGATGCTTGGAAACGACTCGACCGTCAAACGTCTCAACATTCTCCTTGGCAACACGATCTTTTGCCGAACGTTACGGGTGACCAAATAATCCGCAGGGAAGAAACACGGAGACGCAACACTACCCCCCCCCCGTCTTCTAAGGTTGTCGTCCTGACAATCCCAAAATGCCATTGCAGGATCCCAAGTCTTCTTGTTCTATCTAACTTCTGCCAAAAGTACCGAACGACTCTGTAGAACTGTTGATTCCTGGAGAATCAGCCATGTCTTCCTGCCCTAGCCTGAGCTGCTGCTACAGGGTACCGACCGAGCGACACGCTCTAATCTCCATCGACGTAACAAATTCACATCTGTCGATGTCTCAAATCCATAACTTCCAATTCCCTCGGGTGGTGTATTTCGGATATGAGGGGAGGGTAATCACCGTAGATCCAAACAAGGACCCGTCCAACAAGGACTCTTCAAATTCCCGCCTCGGCATTCACTCTTCGTCCCGCGGGAAAACCACGGCTTAAAAACCGCGGGCGAGGCAGTCTTCAATTGTTGACTTTAAACTTCCGTTCTTAATCTGGCCAGATCGCCCCGACGCAACTCTGATGCTACTTCTCTAAAATAAATAGAAATACCAAACGAGTAACTAGAAACCAAACTTATCCATTAATTGGGTTTCGAATTCTATTGTATTCTAATCGGATCTCGGATGCATAACAATATTTCCCTAAAAAAAGTCTACTCTCGTCTTTCAAAATGAGAAGCTAACCTGTCCAAGTGAACAATTTTATTTCTATGTCTATTTGATTTCCTAATACAATAAACAACATCGTTTAATTTTTTTACGATCTTGTAGGGTCCTTCCCAATTGCTTTGCAATTTAAGAGTTTTTCCTTTAGTTCTTCGAGGATTGAACAACCACACCTCCTGACTGGGCTCGTAACTTATACGACGGGCTTTGTGATCATACAAAGTTTTCGTTCTTAAAGATTTCATGTTTAACCGTTGCCTGACCTCGCTATGGATTTTATTTAACTTTTGTTTCAATCTCGAAACATAGCTTTCTTCTAAAAAATTTTCCTCATTCCCAAGAGGATTTCCACGAAGAAGATCTAGAGGTAATTTTAAATCTCTTCCTAGACACAACTTAGCTGGAGTTATTCCTGTGGTCTCATGTTTGGCAGACTTATAAGCTAGAAGACTCATTCCTATCAACGATCCCAATCACGTTGGTTACCAGAAACAAATTTAGCCAAATATTCTGTTAATGTCCGATGTTGTCGCTCCATCCCGTTAGATTGCGGATGAAACGAAGTAGTTTTTCTAATTTTTAATAAATGAGACAACTCATGAAAGACTCGCGAATCAAAATTTCTTCCCTAATCCGTATGCAACTCCGAGGGGACACCAAATCTCGAAATTACTTGGTTCACAAAGACCTCCGCGACAGTGGTTGCTCTTATATTCTTTAATGGAAACGCTTCCACCCATTTAGTAAAGCAGTCGCACACAACCAATAAGTATTTGTTTCCTACTGAGACGTAGGAAACGGACCTAGGATGTCCATCTGCACCCTTTCAAATGGAACTCCGACATTATAAATTTGATAACATGATAAGAAAACTAGCGTCTACGAGCCACAGAGGATGGTAAAATGCCTGAAAAATTCTTTTTAATTGTACGCGAAATTTTAAACGAAAAACACGGCATATGCATATATTTTACTTGGTGCATTTAACCAAGATATAGATTCTCATTTTTGAGAAATTCTATACAATTATAAATTTGCATACAAGATTTTCCCTTATCAAAGAAGGAGACGCTCCTGTCGTAGGAGCGCCTCAAAATCGGCTCTCTGCTATCGTTGTTCCTGCCGCAGCTGCTGGATTTCGTGCATTGCGGTCTGTAACGCCGTCTGCTCCGTAGCTCGGAGAGGCAAAGCTGCTCGCATCCTCTTTCGCGCTACCGCCGCTGCCGACGTTCCCGCAATTTCCACATTTGCCGCTCCTTCACTGGAAGCCATCACTTTCCTCATTCGTTAAAAAAAAGAATCCGTCCTCAAGATTCTCGTTCAAACTATCCCGGACGAGCCCCCAAAATGTTACGCCCGCGGCGAGGACTTCGATAGATATCGAAGGCGTGCTAAAGAGAGCCGCTCGCGAGACGCGCGAAATAAATAAACACTTTTAAAAAGGAACTAAGAACTTTAATGCACAACACAGAACACAGAAACAAAACCTCAGAACGTTAATACAACAATAATACGGATCGGCTCGTTAGAAATGCGCGTCCGCTCAGCTTGACAGCTCGGAAACGACTCGACCGTCAAACGTCTCGTCAATATTCTCCTTGGCAACGCGATCTTCTGCCGAACGTTACGGGTGCTAAATAATCCGCAGGGAAGGAACACGGGGACGCAACAATATATAACGTGTCTTTATACACACATATATATTTTTATCTATAATTTTTTCCTATATTTTTATAGCTTTATAACGGTGCCCTTTTTTATTAGTATAAGGTAGTACTTCACTGACAATGTATTGCCGCACATGCACGTAGAGGGAATCCCTAATCGGAACACTGGATTGGACACTGCACGATTAGAAACTGCATGATTGGGCAATGCACGATTGGTGCAAACCTATGTGGAATCGTACAATAATATACCTTGTTTAATACTGAAAGCACATGGCGATATGTGTGAACCTCGTTTCGCGTGGAATATTACAAATCCATGTGGATCCGGTGTCTAATCATGCAGTGTCCAATGGTTCAGTGTCCAATCGTTCCATGTCCAATATTACGTGTCCGATCATTCAGTATCCATTGTTACGTGTCCAAACAGGATGCGCTCATGTAAAGTTACCTTCCCTTTTACTATTAAGATAAAATTTTATATAAATAAAACCGATAAAATATTTATTTTTATAAAAATTATATATTTATATATATATATATATATATATATATATAATTATATATATATATATATATATATATTTTTTTTTATATATATTCCTATAATTATATATATATATATATATATATATATATATATATATATTTATAGGAAAAATAATTAAGATAAAGATATAATTTATTCATATAAGAATCTTTAAATGTATTTTATTTATTTTTTGAAAAATAATAAAAATAATTGGTAATTATAAAGGAGAGGGGTTTCCTCATCGATTTTGTTAAAACTTAACAATTTTGTTTATTTTGGTGCGTAAAATACGAATTTAAAAATTAAAAGTATCGCTCTCAATTAGAAAAAAAGTTATTAAGTACTAAAGTTGACAGTTACGGGGACAATTAAGAGATCTGTCGACATGATACAGACACATTTGAGCTTGCGCAGTGACATAAAAGTGTGTGAAATTACAAATGTGGTGTTATAGTGCAACTGAATAAGTCACGTAATAGCAATCTGATATAGGTAAGTAAAAAACATAATAATTCAAAATGATTTTCTATTGTTTTATTATAAGGCATTGTACATTAGTATCAGTAAAAATGCAGTTGGATGAGTTTTTAGCAATAACTCACAATAAAGAAAAATTAATTAATTTTTTAATTGAAAAAAATTTTATAAGTGACGAAATACATTGTGCAAAGTGCTATAACAAATTACAAATAAACAGAAGTAATCTCTCATTTCATTGCCAAAAAGTAATTAAAGAAATAAATAAAGAAATATTTAAAAAAACAATGCAGCTTTAAAGCAAGTGCAAAAGTTGGTACTTGGTTTGGCAAATCAAAATTAAGTTTGGAAACGATATGCAGAATGACTGCATATTTTATTATGTTAAGATCCTCGACAAGACTTGTACACAATTGAAAATTTCTTCTCATTCAGTTGTTGATTGGGTTTTCTTTTGCCGAGAAGTAAATATATAAATATATAATTTAATACATATTTAATATATTAATATTAATATTATTAGGTTAAGTATTGTTATATTGATACGTTAAATATAAATATTCGTATAATTTATAATTTAAAAAATGTTAGGTTTACTTACACTGGGTTGAGAAAAATACAACAAAACTTGGAGAACTCAATACTATTGTCGAAATCGATGAAGCAAAAATCGGCAAAAGGAAATATAATCGTAGCCGAAAGTTAAAGAAAAGTGGATCTTCAGTGGATAGGAGCGCAATACTCGTAAAGTTTTTATTATTCCAGTTTCAGATCGTACAGAAAAAATTCTTTTTAATTTAATAAAAGAATGGATTTTACTTGGAACAACAATAATATCAGATTGTTGGAGATCATATGGCTGTTTAAACAGTGAAGGCTTAAACACATCTGAAAGTGAATCACTCCATGAACTTTGTTGATGTTATGGTTTACAAAGGTCCATAAAAATAACATCCCATACAGATTCATTGTTTCCTCCATAAATAGCCAATGTTTTTGTGTAAATAATTCAGATAGGGGACTTAGTGATACTGTGTAAAGAATAGATTCTATTTTATGTTCTGTTCTCTGTTTGATCATTATTAGTTTGAACTTTATCTCAAAGCTACGACGTATGTCGTGAAAATATAATAAGAAAATAGAGGACCACTTTGTCTATTAAAAAAAGAAGTACCAATAGACACTGTTGTACATAATTCTATGTGTCAGTTTATATAATGATTCAAAATTCCTAATGTTATTTCTGTATGCATCCTCAATTTCCATTTTTAAATTTGAATTTATAATTGTAGTTAAATTCATACTCGACTCTACATACTTTAATTTCAACAACAATACATATAGACAATCCTTTGGTACTCTTATGGGCTCTCCTTTATCCCCTATTATAGCTGACGTAGTCCTACAAGATCTCGAGAAAAAGGCTTTCCTTTCCCTAAAATATGTACCACCACTGTATTATAGATATGTTGACGACATCATAATGCAAACTCCTGAGAATGAAATTGATAACACTGTTTCCATCTTCAATTCCTTATATCCTAGATTACAATTTTTATTAGAAACAGAAACGAATAATAAACTTAACTTTTTAGATATCACATTAATCTCCGTAAATAACACTATTTCATATGCTTAGTATCATAAACCTTTTTTCTCTGGGAGATACTTGAATTTTTTCTCTCAACATCTGCTACATCAAAAAACAGGTGTAATCAAGGGCCTTACGGATAGGGCGATTATGTTGTTCCACCTTTTGTTTAATAAAAAAAAACATTATTTTTGTTATTAACTTGTTATTAAAAAATGGTTATCCCTTAAAACTGATATTTAATACTATTAATAAACGTCTAAATCAACTTATTTACACATAAAGAGATAATAAAAATAAAAAGAACGAAACCATAGACAAAAAATTCTCTTACTTCACAATTCCTTTTCTGCTAATTATTACTGACAATTTCAAACATTTATTAAAGGACACAGACACAAGATTTGCTTATGTTAACTTAAATAAATTGAATAGATTTATAAAATCATAAGACACCATTCCGAAATCATCTAATACCAATGTTGTTTACAAAATAAAATGTAATCATAATCACGATTTTGATTGGGATGACATAAAAATTTTAGATACAGAGAGCAGTTATACTAAAAGACTTATTTCCGAGATGATACATATCAAGAGATAACATAACAGCATTAATTATCAAACAGACACCGAGTGTTTACCCGATATATATGAAAACATAATAAACGACCTACCAAAATATTTAGAGGCATAATTTCGAAATATAAAAAGAGATTACCGGTTTCTCCTCTTAGTTATATTCTAATAGTTAAACAAAGATGTTTCGTTTCATTACAACGTATCTTCAAGCTGAAAATTTATTTTACACTAATGTAAGCTAAACCTAAAAATATTTTTACTTATTGACAAAAAATTTTTTTAAAACTTTTGTTACAATTATTTATTAAATTATTTCTATATATGTCATTTTAAAGCTAATATCATCTTTGTTTGAACATAAAACACTTCAGTATACATCCTTTCTCTATGCACTGATGAAAATAAATTCTCTATGTCATTTTTCGTTTCTTAATTTATAATCAGGACTTTTTTGTTCAACTTTAATTTTTATTTTCAGTGAAAATAAATTTTCTATAATGTCATTTTTCGTTTCTTAATTTATATTCAGGATTCTTTTGTTCAACTTTAATTTTTATTTCCAGTTTCAATACACCTCCTAACACAATAATTAGCGAGGAGTACTTTTGAAGAATGTTTGAGACAAAATGCATACGGAATACTATGGTTTGAATTGTGTTTAAAATATGTAGATAAACTTAATGGCGACATTTACTATTTTATATTATTCCGATTTATAATTTGAAATTTATTGTAACCGTTTCTT
This sequence comes from Camponotus floridanus, assembly GCF_003227725.1. Classification (NCBI taxonomy): domain Eukaryota; kingdom Metazoa; phylum Arthropoda; class Insecta; order Hymenoptera; family Formicidae; genus Camponotus; species Camponotus floridanus. The sequence goes on along the minus strand of NW_020229318.1, from coordinate 285,706 downwards.
AACTAATTTTTTAATCTTAATGCGCTGAAGAAGGCTAGAAAAGCCGAAATATTCGAATATTAATGTAAAACGTACGAATATTAATGTAAAACGTTCTTAACATTATTCTTTTAATAACATGGAGGTACATATTTAACACCGTTCTATTACCCTTAGTTACTTAATAAAAAATTTTTTATGATTTAATTTTTTTTTTTTTCTAATTTTTGTTACCAGCTCTTTACGCCTATTTTATATTGTATCTTTATTATTGAATAATTGAGAGCTTTTTACACAATTTCTCTTATTTTTTCTAATTTATAGTATTCTATATTTTATTTTTAGTATTTTTTAAATTTTTACACAAAAAATTTAAATTTTTATTAAAAACTTTTAATAAACTAAATATTTCAATAATTAACAAACTTTTAGTACTAAAAAGATTTTATTTAATGATAAAATGTTTTACATAATTTATAATATATGTTAATTATTATATTGGGAAATGGAAAATCTTTAATTTTTTTATTAAAACTAAAGATAGCTGAATTTATTATACATAATTGTATTTCGTAAAATTATAGTAGCTCTTCATATAATTATTTAATAATTATGAAGGAGAGGGGTTTCCTCACCGATTTTGTTGAAACTTAACAATTTTGTCTATTTTGGTGCGTAAAATACGAATCTAAAGTTAAAATTGTCGCTCTCAATTAGGAAAGAATTTATTAAGTACTAAAGTTGACAGTTACGGGGTTAGGAGATCTGTCATATCGACATGATATAGACATATTTGAGCTTGCGCAATAACCTCTCCAAATAGTCTGGTGTCTTACTTTAATTTATTACATTGTCATTTTTATTTTAATCTTAAAAGAAATTGGTAATATGGGCATATTCAATTGAAAAAATAAACAATAATCGTTGGTTCGCGGTACAAGATGTAGTTGAAAATGCAAACACTTGGCCAAAATTCATTCGAAAAATATTTTGGGACAAAAAATTAACAGTTCACATGAAATTAAAATTTTTACATAAAATTTTAACATTCACGTTAAATCATTCATACACAACATCATGCATACACAAAAGAAGACGCAATATTAAAGATAACTTTCTGTATTTAAATCATAAGGTAAAGCTTTTATTTGTAGTTAATGTAACTATGTCAAATAAGTGTTATATATTTATATATATGTTTTTCATAATTTGTAGGAACTCGGACGAAATCGACGTAGTCGTGTTTATAGTTATATTTATTTAAAAAAATATTAGATTTAAATTTTAATCCACGAAAAATAAATAATTATTAAGATACAAATAATAATAAATAATAAAATATAATAAATAATAAATAATAAAAAAATATTGCAGCATAATGTTTGACTTTCTATTTACAGACTTTTCAATATACTAATTATTCTCTGCTTTAAAAGCATAAACTATATAATAATTTATATTTTTTTAAAGCAGAGAATAGTTGGTGTATTGAACATGCAAAACAAATTTGAATTATTTATGTTATCTTGTAATTAATTTTGTTTTACCCTCCGAGACATCTTCTTTATTGACATACACATCTTCGGTGGATACAATTCGCAATCGTGCAGAAAAAACTATTTAACCATTCTTCATATTTATGAACGCGTTTGAAGAGAAATTCTGCTAAATATCCCACTAAGTGTGAAGAACGAGTTCCATACCGTGGGATATTAGCTCTTACTTCTCTCCAAACACGTTCAATATGTTGAGTGTGAGCTCCTGTATATATAAAACAAATAAAAATATAATATTACATTTAATATTGTTTAATTTGTAAGATTATATATTTAAATGTCTGTACTTACTGGTATCTGGGTCAACAAAGTTCATGGAGTGATTTACTTTCAGATGTGTTTAAGCCTTCACTGTTTAAACAGTCATATGATCTCCAACAATCTGATATTATTGTTGTCCCAAGTAAAATCCAAATTCTTTTATTAAATTAAAAAGAATTTTTTCTGTACGATCTGAAACTGGAATGATAAAAACTTTACGAGTATTGCGCTCCTATCCACCGAAGATCCACTTTCCTTTAACTTTCGGCCACGATTATATTTCCTTTTGCTGATTTTTGCTTCATCGATCTCGACAATAGTATTGAGTCCTCCAAGTTTTGTTATATTTTTCTCAACCTAGTGTAAGTAAACCTAACATATTTTTTAAATTATAAATTATACAAATATTTATATTTAACGTATCAATATAACAATACTTAAGTAATAACATTAATATTAATATATTAAATATGTATTAACCCCTTAAGGATCAAACGTCCGTTTTTCCAACACTTTTCAGCGACATTTTCTGCTACCGAATCGATCGTTAAAAAATTTCAAAACAATGAATTCTAACATAAAATTGCCTGAACTTTCGAAATACGTTATCAGAATTGCAAAAAAATGCAAATTGAAATAATTATATCCGTTTATTTAACAAAAAATATGAATTTTTCATTGCATCAAATCTTTATTTGAATATTTTCGTCTTGAATTTGTGAAGATATACCTCTAATAAGTGAAATTCTTGTGTCCATGGACTTTAAGCTTGAAAACATATAGGTTAGTTTTTCAAAATTCAAGATACCGAAGTTCAATATGGCGGCTAAAAGCCAAATTTTTTTTGCTATTCCTGATTTTCCGTATTGGAGCAATATTTTCGAATAAATTCCCATACATGCATGTACATAGGGGTTTTTAGGGTGGCTGATTACGAATGTGAAATCAGATTTTCTTAATTGAAGATGGCGGATTCAATATGGCTGCCAAAAATTACTGAAGCTTTCCGATTTTCATCAGAATTCGTGAAGATATGTCTCTAATAAGTGAAATTCTTGTGTCCATGGACCTTAAGCTTGAAAACATATAGGTTAGTTTTTCAAAATTCAAGATAGCGAAGTCCAATATGGCGACTAAAAGCCAAATTTTTTTTGCTATTCCTGATTTTCCGTATTGGAGCAATATTTTCGAATAAATTCCCATACATGCATGTACATAGGGGCTTGTGGGGCCGCTGATGACGAATCCGTGCTCAGATTTTCGAAATTCAAGATGACAGATCGAATACTGCTGCCAAAAATTATGATAAATAGTCTTCAATTTTATTTGCATCGTTCAAAGGTTTTTTCGAGTATGGTGGATTATATAGTTGAGAACTTTAATAAACTATCATATCTAGCTTCACATTTCAATTCTTCTGGCTTGACTCTGTACATTGATTCTGTACATTGAAATTGCATGAACTTCTCGAAATGTTCAACAAGAACACAGAAAATATGCTATATGGTCTGTGATCTTTATATGTGCTCCGCATGTTTCCCAACTTTACATAAATAATTTTTCCTAATGTATGACCAGAAATTGATAATGGTTTCAAGAAATATCATTATTAGAAAAACTAAAAAATGTATAAAACAATAAAACCACATAAAAAAATTAAAAAGAAACAAGAAAACAAAAAAAAATATAAAATACAAAAAATACAGAAAAATAAAATAAGACTCTTGTAAATGTTCACCTCCACGTGGTAAGAGTTGGGCAACGGCGACGAATACATCGATGGAGAAAAGACATTTGAACGACGCAAATAAAATTGATGATCATTTTTCATAATTTTTGGCAGCGGTATTCGATCTGCCATCTTGAATTTCGAAAATCTGATTACGGATTCGTCATCAGCGGTCCCAAAAAACCCTATGTACGAATTTTGATGAAAATCGGAAAGTTTCAGTAATTTTTGGCAGCTATATTGAATCCGCCATCTTCAATTAGAAAAATTCGGATTTGTAATCAGCGACCCCAAAAACCCCTATGTACATACATATATGGGAATTTATTCGAAAATATTGCTCCAATATGGAAAATCAGGAATAGCAAACAAATTTTGGCTTTTAGCCGCCATATTGGACTTCGCCATCTTGAATTTTGAAAAACTAACCTATACGTTTTCAAGCTTTAGGATCCATGGACGCAAGAATTTCACTTATTAAAGGTATATCTTCACAAATTCGAGACGAAAATATTCAAATAAAGTAAAATAAACAAAGTTAAAGGCTCCTTTAAATTAACAAATCAAAATGAATAGTAAAAGGCAGTAAAGAGCCAACGCAGTTGTAGGGCGTGGATAAAATAATTTCCAAGACAGCAATTCAATTTTAACGATCTTTTCGCTTTATTCCAAACGTTTCGGACTCAATTCGAGCCTTCTTCAGTGATTCTAATAAAAACAAAGAAAAAATAAATAAATCAAATGAGAAAAAAAAATAAAAACGCAATATTAATAAAATACAAGAGGGAGGAAAAAGCATTGTCACATGTATGCATGATCTATAGGAGTGACGCGACTTCGTCAAAGCTGATCCATCCGAGAAAGCACAATGCATAAAGCCCTCTCAGCGGTACAAAGCGCGAAGAGCAATGCACTGACAAAATAAATATAACCCAAACTAGTTACACGTCTTAAAAAAGAGAGAAATTTATTAACGTTAATTAAAGACCACTCACTCACTCGGACAAGAGACGGATCAGCAGAAACGACACAAAATAATCGACACGCCAACAGTCGAATGGGCCGATAATTCGATTCTATTGCGTTTTTATTTTTTTTTCATTTGATTTATTTTTTCTTTGTTTTTATTAGAATCACTGAAGACGGCTCGAATTGTGTCCGAAACGTTTGGAATAAAGCGAAAGGATCGTTAAAATTGAATTGCCGTCTTGGAAATTATTTTATCCACGCCCTACAACTGCGTTGGCTCTTTACTGCCTTTTACTATTCATTTTGATTCAAATAAAGATTTGATGCAATGAAAAATTCGTATTTTTTGTTAAATAATCGAATATAATTATTTCAGTTTGCATTTTTTTGCGATTCTGATGATGTATTTTGAAAGTTTAGGCAATTTTACGTTAGAATTAATTATTTTGAAATTTTTTAACGATCGATTCGGTAGCAGAAAATGTCGTTGAAAAGTGTTGGAAAAACGGACATTTGGTCCTTAAGGAGTTAAATTATATATTTATATATTTACTTCTCTGCAAAAGGAAACCCATCACTTAATTTTTTTTTCAAAATTAAAATTTTTTTACCTAATTTAAAGCTTATTTTTTTCCAAATTCAATCATGTGTAATAAAGTTATGTTACGAAATATCATTTTCGAAAATTAGTTGTAAACTTTCCCGTATATACAGTAACGCTCGAAAGTATTTTGACAAACATAAAAATTGGCTTAAAAAAATGCAACTGAAATACAGAAATTAATCAATTTTTTAATTAAACTATACTCGATATTTTACACAATTTTAGTAACTAACTATCGTTAGCAAATAACATTTAATTCAAGAAAAATCAGAAAAATGATAAATCCAAAGTATTTTGACATTATAAAAAAATTTTTTTTAACAATAATTATCAACTATAGTAATGAGTTAATCAATATTTAGTGGCATATTCTTTGGTCTTTATGGCAGCTTCACAACGCGCTGGCATTGAATCAACTAACTTTTGCATTTGATCTAAAGGAATTCTGTCACATTCATTTTTAAGAGCTTCGTATAATTTCTCCTTATTTGAATAATTTTGGCATCTTACTTTGCGATCTAATTCTTTCCACAGATGCTCTATGGGGTTTAAATCCGGACTTTGACTTGGCCACTCCAGAACCTTGATTTTTTTTTACGTTTCAGGATATCACTAACGTGCTTGAATTTGTGTTTGGGGTCGTTATCTTGCTGAAAATACCACTTAACTGACATGTTTTGTTTAGCGTATGGTAGCATATGAGTTGTCAATATATCACCATACATGAATCGATCCATATTACCTTCAGTTCGAACTATAGGCCCAACTCCATGGCGTGAAAAACATCTCCAAACCATCACATTGCCGCCTCTATGTTTAATCGTGGGTATTTGATATTCAATATCATATTTTTTGTTTTTAGGGCGTCGAATATACTTAATTCCATCAGATGACACTAAATTAAATTTGCTTTCATCGTGTTACGTCCAGACCCTTAAAAGGTTGGGCCATCTGGAAGGATGCAATCTACTTACCCGGTGACACACTTTCGGGCGTGCGTACGGATCGGGTCGAGCGCACTGTCAGGGGCCTGACACAGGTCAGTGACTACAATGGTCCCTTTAACTCTGAGAGTATCTTACGCTCGTTGGTCCCTTTTTGGTAAGAGAATCGAATCTCTTTTACTCGGGACGGGACCCTGTGCGATTTCGAAAATCAATGGAAGTGAACGGGGAAAATGTAAATAAATTTATCCATTCATATAAATCAAAATTTATTCAGTGATTATAAAGGATTTTACAAAATAATGTTTTTAGTGTGTATTGTATTGATGTGAATGTGTAATTCCGCGGGTGTTACAAAAGTACGGGGGACATCAGCCAGGATAAATAATAGGAGTTCTAAGGTTACTAAATCCTGGCTGGACTTTACAATTCTTTGCTAAATTTTCCTATTTAAATCTGTAAGCATAGAATCTAGAAGAAGAGATTAAGGAGGGAATAAAGATCCAAGGGTCGTCGAACTGGATGGTGGACGGAGGGAATTTTCTCAGGGCTTGGATGGGAACGTCTAACAGTAGGTGTAACGTAGGGAGGAACCAAGGAATTATTGGGTCTGCAGGAGCAGTAATTAAATAATGAAGGAATTCTTTGTGGTCCACATAACTGGGACCCACGCAAAAAAATCCTTCAGGAATGGGGAAATCGAGGAAGAGAAACTGAGATATAAAGTAGCTTAGACGGTCAGAATGGGAAGGTTCAGGTGTCGCATTGGGGAGAGGATGTTCCGACGGGGACTCTGGAAGGAAGTCAAAGTCATGGGAGCTCTCGTCAAGGTCGAGAAGACCTCTTGCGAAATCCTCCAGATCCTCGAAGAATTCTAAGGACTCCGAGGGGATGGAAGGGGATGGAGGATCGAAGTCGAGGGTAATTACAGGTATGGGAGACCGAGATTCTAATAAAGGTGCGGGAGAAGGGGAAGGAGAGGATTTAAAAGGGAGAGTGGATGGAGTAGGAGGGGGAGGAGAAGGTTCGAGTAAAATCGGAGTAGGAGATCTCTGGGGTGACGCGGACAATGGTGGTGAGCTCGAGACAGGTGTGCCGGGGAAGGAGGAGGAAGGCAGTAGTAGAAGGCAGGAGTAACTAGGTGCAGGGATCGAGAAGGTTTTGTTAGGTGAATATGTGTTAGTGTCACGGTGTGTGTCGTCAATGGGCGAGAGGTTACTGATAGAGGTTACTGTTTAATCTATTGTTGTGGGGGAATTCCGCCGTAAGGCTGTTCCTCCCTAGAACGTTTGTTCCGACGATTCCGCCACCGCAATGCAGCCCGCCATTTACCGTGAGACACTAATAATAATTTCACGATCAAGTAATTTACAAATTCGCAAATATAACCTTTCCTAATTCTATTACTATTGTCATTGGGAGAAGATTATTCAAGCTTAGGCAAAATAATAATTAGTCCCGAAAAATTTTACTTCTACTTTTAATTAGATTGTATAGATAAGTATTACTTCTACTTTTAACTAGATTGTATAGTTAAGTATTAAATATAAGGGAAATAAAAGAAATAACATAGTTTGAAAATGGGTTCAAAAAGGATTGGAATTTTAAGGGAGGTAGAAAGAGGAATCGGCTCTCGAAGATTTAATTAAGATTAGAAATTACTTGCGAACTATGTTATAGAGATTCGAGGTGAACGAGGAGTTGTCCGTGAATCGCTTTGCAGAGATTCTCGATGAACAAGGAATTGTTCGTGAACCGCCTTGCGGAGATTCTCGACGAACAGAGAATTGTTCGTGAACCTTCTTGCGGAGATTCTCGACGAATAGGAAATTGTTCGTGAACCGCTTTGCGGAGATTCTCGACGAATAGGGAAGTGTGAAGAGGTGGATTAAGGAAAAGAAATGAGCCAGAGAACAAGATTTAAATGGTTGATCTGATTTGCTTGAAGATGAAGATGATTGTTTAATTTACCCTTTGATTTATTTTATCTGTTCGTCTGTTCATTCGATTATTTTTATTGTTGATTTAGGTAATTAAAAATCTTTCCCAATGACAACTTAAATGAGGAAGGGTAAAGGGGAGTATAGTCGGATTAGACTTATTAATTATTGAGTGCGTTGACTTTGAAATAATTTTAATTCAGGTCGGAGCGTGAGTTGCGAAGCAAAACAAGTGATTAATTGTGAAAACTGCAATGTCTGGAGGAGCCCAGGGTTCACACTCACTTCAAACTATTTTAATTTTTTGGAATATTGCGTATCGAACTAGCCGTGTAAAAATTTCGGATAGCGAACTATTAGCGGAGAAGTGCAGGCGAAAAAATCCTGACAACTAACTGTGTGTCCGCGCTTTCGGCTCGTGAGTTTTAAGGTTTTTGCTCCTCCTCCCTTCTGGATGGTGGGAATCTTTTTTAATCGAATCAAATAATTTCTATTACTCCCTTCTTAAGATCAAGGAATTAGATTTTCAGGAAGAGAGGGGTGTCTTAAGGCTCTAATTGGTTAAGCCCTTTTGCTCGAGATTTAGTTCCATCCAGTAGAGAGTGGGAGCGAGTTGATTATCTTATCGCTTAATGATTTGACGATTCGGAGAACGCTTGAGAGTGGCCTGTCGAATGAGCGCACGTACAGTATTAATTTCAGAGGGTTTATTTTATGTTTACCTTTTGTCAATTTCTCGAGGACCACAGGATCTTTGTTTAAAATCCCTAAGATGAAGTGGTTTCGAGAGTAAGTTATAGCAATAGATACGGATGGTTCGAATTTCCTATAATTTCGAGTCTCATAATTCAAAAGTTTATTTAGAGTTTCTTTAGCGCTATCTCGACTGGTCATTCTCAGTATTAGATTAACTGGTTATTTACGTGAGTTAGGTTCCGTTTTCCTATGCGCTATTATTCTGAGAAAGGATTGCTTATTTTCAAATTCGAGCCTATCTTTAATTACTTCTACGATAGCGTTTCGAAGAAAGAAAAGAATTGTGGAATCCGGACGTAGCACCCCCCGCCTTAGACAAATTGGGAGTACACGACATTTGCAAATAGTAAAAATATTAGATTCTTTTCTTTCGGAGAAACGGGAAAAGAAAATTTGTGCGCATTATGATATATTTAAGGTAATGTGTGAGTATAGTATAAGTGTATTATAATAGTATATGCTAGTTCCCCCATTTTTTTTCGTTGAATATTTTTCTTTCTTCTTCCTTTTTTATAAGAAGGAGGAAAGAAAAGGTGATCTCCATAACCCCTTCCTTCTATTCTTTCGTCCTTCTTGCAAATATATATATATATATATATATATATATATATATATTGTAACGTGACACTTGGCGGTTCATCACAAGGATCGCGAGATCTGACCGGTATTATTTTTGGGCCCTCGTTCTCCCCTGATTCAGGGAGAGAGAGCGAATATTGGAGGCGAGGGTAGACTCGCCTCTCCTTTTTTTGCGTTAATTATTAGAGTAGAATTAAGCATGCGTGAGGGGGGACGTGACGAGATCTCATTCGGTGACTCGACCCAGCGAAGAAGACCAGATTAGAAGACGCGCAGGACGAGCGGAGGCGCCGACTATAAGGAGAATGCCGATCTAAGTATTTGTATCCGCTGTATAAATTAAAGCATCCATCTAAGCCTATCGCTGCCGCTCCTGTACATTCCCTTATGCCCAGCAGATACGAGAAATAACCACGGGAAAAGCCGGCCGACCCGAAGGAATTAGAAGCGAACATCGGAACCCTGAAACGGAGCTCGGCCGAATTAAGCGCTACAGGACATCGATAAAGTAAAGGCGAGCGGCTGCCGGAAAAATCCTCACCAGGCGGAGACTAAAAAGAGCCGAGAAAAACGGGATACAGCAACAAGGAGGCGTAAATGCGACCCTGAAGGCCGCAGGAGTGATAAGAATTCGCGCCGATCCTTGCGGAAGCGCCACGGGTGACCTAGATAAGAATTATTGCCGGCACGATTCCGACGGCCTTCCGCTCGTCACTGTTCGGCGGACCGCTGTACGAGGACGACGGCCCAGATCCATCGATTATCGCTTTTCCGTGTGGATGCCGAGAGAGCAAAGGACGTCAAGGAGCGTCGACCTCCTCAGGCCGTTTATTGTAAATTATCAGGTAGAATTAGCTCGAACAGAGTCCGTGCCGAATTATTGCCGTCGAAATTTCCTCATTCGAGATTACTCCGAGTTTCGATAATGGTGTAGTAGAATACGACGGCCGGCCGATACACTTTGTTCGAGCTACGATAAAATTAAGTGCCCTCTCTCCCGGTTAAGCGCCGACAGTCACATTTATTGTCTTTTCTTTTGCGATTATGGTGCTTGTAAAATTTTGTATAAAGTAGTTTAAAATACAAGGAACTCACACACGAAGGCGATCGCGATATTTAATAGCCGGCAAATGCGTTGCGGCATTGACTCGCGTATCCCCGCGACGTGAATCGTTCGACCTTTATTATAATTGATTGTTTACGCTTTTGAAATTATATTACCGTTAATTTTTCGCGCTTATGTTCGGTCGTCTATCTTGTATAATTATCTAGTCGTTTTATTCTTCCGTATTACCGTAATTCTGTATATTTGTCTGATCGACTCACATGTATAATCGATTCTATTAATCTCGCGTTTGACTTTAACTACCGTCATTATTTAATATTTTTGGTTTATAACAGACGAATGTCATTATTAGAAGCATCATCGCGGTACTTATGATTAATAATTCAAGCGGAATTTGCAGCTGGCGAGGCCCTGTGACGTCTCGTTCGGCGCAACATTCCAAGACTTTCTTACGCCGTTTTTTTTTCGTAACACGTGATACCGCGGTGATCGCGTTCGAACGCCGGCCCGTCGCTGTCGGAAAAATTCGCTGTAATCGATTGTAAATCATTTTGCAATATCCTCGGAAGTCTGTCTTGTTAAACTTTATCTATTTGTTAAATATATTCATTATTGTAACTCTAATCTTTTGTTTTATTTGCAGCCACCTTGTATTCTCGATCCTTCCTTGTTAACTATTAAAACGGACCGCCCCCTCTGCCATTTTCGAGACGGGGCTAGCCGAGCGTCCGTCGCGATTAATTAGAGAGTATTTTTCGTTCTGAGTATATTGAGATATCGAATTACTTTTGTTGAGTGGTGCGGATTACCGCACCTGGCGCCCAAAACTTTTGGAGATAAATTTGAGAAGAAATCGCGCCGAAAGTGTGCCGTGGGCCAATAACACCGGCCAGATCTCATCGTCAGCCCTAATTAATAAAAATTAACGGTCACAATATATATATATATATATATATATATATATATTGTGACCGTTAATTTTTATTAATTAGGGCTGACGATGAGATCTGGCCGGTGTTATTGGCCCACGGCACACTTTCGGCGCGATTTCTTCTCAAATTTATCTCCAAAAGTTTTGGGCGCCAGGTGCGGTAATCCGCACCACTCAACAAAAGTAATTCGATATCTCAATATACTCAGAACGAAAAATACTCTCTAATTAATCGCGACGGACGCTCGGCTAGCCCCGTCTCGAAAATGGCAGAGGGGGCGGTCCGTTTTAATAGTTAACAAGGAAGGATCGAGAATACAAGGTGGCTGCAAATAAAACAAAAGATTAGAGTTACAATAATGAATATATTTAACAAATAGATAAAGTTTAACAAGACAGACTTCCGAGGATATTGCAAAATGATTTACAATCGATTACAGCGAATTTTATATATATATATATATATATATATATATATATATATATATATATATTGTGACCGTTATATATATATATACTTATGATTAAAATATAATGTAATTAGATATAACGCAATTTAATATAAGTAGTTTGTAGATAGCTTAATATCGCTAGTCGAATTTTTCAAAAGGTTAAATGAGATTGTGTAGTCGACCAAACTAGCCAGAATTATAATTTATTCAATACGACGTTTCGACCATATGGTTGTGGTCCTTATCAAGTATACACTGAAATAGATATATAAATTACAAAAAATTATTATTTACATCTAATTTTCGGTTTAGACCGTAATATGCACAATTAATTTAGTTTAAACGTGAGATGTTTTAATATACATACAAATTAGCCGACGTAATGATAATCAGAGTATCGGCATAGATAGTAATCTTGTGCAAAGCACAAGGCACATTAACAAACTTTATTATAAATTCGATTTTTGAGAACAATGAGTCCGTGTGGGACCTCGTCAAAGACTGGTCTTTGACGAGGTCCCACACGGACTCATTGTTCTCAAAAATCGAATTTATAATAAAGTTTGTTAATGTGCCTTGTGCTTTGCACAAGATTACTATCTATGCCGATACTCTGATTATCATTACGTCGGCTAATTTGTATGTATATTAAAACATCTCACGTTTAAACTAAATTAATTGTGCATATTACGGTCTAAACCGAAAATTAGATGTAAATAATAATTTTTTGTAATTTATATATCTATTTCAGTGTATACTTGATAAGGACCACAACCATATGGTCGAAACGTCGTATTGAATAAATTATAATTCTGGCTAGTTTGGTCGACTACACAATCTCATTTAACCTTTTAATATAAGTAGAATATAAAGATAGCTTAAAAATAATAAAAAACTTATAATAGAGTATGTAGTTGCATAATCGCGTAGAACAGAAGACTGAAGCGGAAAAAGGATAGGAAGAACAAGAAAAAGATATGGATATTTTATCTTTGTCAAAGTTGATACCAGATGTGCGTATGAAGGAGAGAGAGACAAGGCTCCTTCCTCGTCTTTTGCTTTTACTCTTTCCTCCTTTGGGAAAAGACTATTATTCCCTACCCTTGATTTAAGTTAGTCTTATCGGTATTTCAAAATGTCTCAATACAGTTTCCACATTCATTTACAGGTCTGATTCTCATGATTCGATTGCATTGCGTGCAATTCCTTAGAGGTTCAGCAAAATCTTTATGAATTAGCATGTGTGGTAACACCATTATGTACTCACGTCGGTGATTTTCTGGCACTATGAGGTAACAAGGAGTGCAAATTCTTTGATGATTTGTGAAGTTTTGGAAGATGTAGTTCCTTAATTGCCTGACACACCTGAGTTCTAGTAAATAGTTCCAGTGTGGTCGTGCGGTCTATGAATTCCTTCTCCATGCATGTCGGGGTTCCAAGAAAACCTTTGTCTTTCTGCCATTTTACGTTGTAGTTGATGATTAATTATTTAAAATTTAACTGTAAATACTTAAAACTATATGTAAATCTTACTTCCGTTTTTTTTCTAGTATTATTTTCTTTCTTCCTTTTTTTTCAAAGTTTTTTTTGTTGGAGAAAAGTAGTGAATAATATAAAGGTAAACAAGGGCATATGGTTATGGTCAGAAAGTCAAGGGCATATGGTTATGGTCAGAAAGTCAAGAATTGACAGCGAGAGTGCGAGGGAGAAGAAAAGAAAAAAAAAGGGAAAAGGTTTCTCCTTTCACTGTTCATGTTTCTTCCCATCGGGCGAGGACAGGCGATCCCCAGCCTTCATTAAGATATGTTTTATCGGTGTCTAACAAGGAGAGGTCGCGACCTTGGGGTCACCGAATTAAATAAAATTTTAACTGCGTGTAGTACTCGACCAAAGAAGTTTTTGAGGAAAGTGAGAGGACGCAACGCTCAGCCGTTTAAAAAAAAACCAAGTGAAAAATAGGCCGTATCTTGTATACCGGTAAGTTTAGACTGGTCGTCAAGTAAGCGGCGTAGCTCGGGCGGTAAAGCCCGATACTATTGTGTTGCTGGTCACAGGTTCGATTCCGACCTGTGGTAGTTTCTTTTTTTTTCATTTTTTTTTTTTACGCGAAACGTACAATATTTTTTTAATGAAAAAAATTAAATAAATAATTTTTTTGTTTTTATTTTATTTTTATTTTAGGAAAGGCAATTATTTACGATATGTTAATTTATATTAAATTTTATAAAACGTCACAATTCTATATATTCTACTCAATACTAACAACAAAAAATATATAAAATCATTATGCCACTTATTAATTAATTATAATCGATCTGCACAAGATGTACAGGATGATGATAGTGAATAACAATGTTAACACAAAAGTTTGTCGTAATTTTATATTTAATTATAATTAATTAAAGTTAAAGTCTGGCTAGGATCGAACAAGATTTCAAATGTTGTTGTGGTATATACATAACACAATAGAAAGATAGGAAGGGACTAAAAACCGTTACCTGATGAAAACAGGTATACAAGTAACGGTTGGAGCAGTAGCGAAGTTGACAATGAGATTAAAAATTATGTACCGAATATTTTTCGTATTAAATTATAATTCTGATCCTGTGTATGCTAAACCGCACGTAATGGCTCGCCACGGTAATTTTCTGAACTCGTTGTTAAATTCGTACAGTTCATTATGAGGCAGACATACTTTGCGGCCAATATCCTTTAGAAAGATTTCGGCTGCTCCAATTATTCTGCTGACTCTGGTTATTATGCCTCTATGCTAGAGCCTGTACATTACACTAACTTGATCTTCCTGTATATTTGTCATGAATTTTTTATTAGCGGCCATTTTAATTTGCAATTTATTTTGTAATTTTTCGTAAACTTTTTCATCGTTTCGGAATTGTACCCAGAAGAGTAACGGTGATTCCACGCATACAACTCTTACTTCTTGATGTCCTGGGCGTAAATGTGTGGTGTCGATGGATTCGATTTCCATTTTCTATAAAGAGCGATAATGTCGAATGAACAGTTATTTCCTCCGGTACTTTATTAGAGGATGCAAATCGTGTGGTTATTTTATTGTTATTAGTACTATCATTACCATTGTTACTATTGTTATTAATGGCGTTATCATTATCTTATTACTATTATTATTCTAGTTAATATATATATATATATGTATATATATATATATATATATATATATATACACTACTCAAAAGAAAATAGGGAACACTTTTTGTATACCGAAAAATGGGCTATTTTCGAACGATTGTAACTTAGCGAAAAATGATCGTAAAAAAGTTTTAAAAAAAGAGTTTTGAAGATCGAAGTTTCAACTTTAACGTACAATCGATAGTTTTTAAAGATCTTTTTATGTTTTCACTACTATGCCCTAAAAAAGGACACACCGTTTTTTTCTTTAAAATTACGTATTTTTGACGCTCTATAGCTAGATAAGAAAAATTCTCTCGATAAATTCAACTCAACTTCCAAAAGGCATGACATTTGCTCTACAAAATGCTTTTTTTAAAACTTTCCTACGATTTTTTTTGGCTGAGTTACATGACTTTGAAGCTAAACCTGTATTTTTCAGAGCAATTGTCGTTACTCGGCGAAAAATCATCGTACGACATTTTTAAAAACAGCATTTTTAAGCATGAAGCTTCAGCTTTGACGCGCTATCGATAGTTTTAAAAAATTTCTTCATCTTTTTACTCCTATGCCCTAAGAAAGAAACACTGTTTTTTCCTTAAAATTACCCATCTTCGACATTCTGCAGTTGCTATAAAAAATTTTTTCTTAAAAAATTTAGATCAATCTCCGTAAAAACAACTTTTTTTCTACAAAATTCTTTTTATAAAAATTTATTTACGATTTTTTTCGGCCGAGTTACATGTCTTTAAAAACAACCTTAAATTTTATTAAAAAATGATGTTTACCGCCGGCATTAGCGTTACCCAATGTGCACCACGTGGAGGTTGCCGGTTGGGTTTTGCACATCGTGTGTATGTGGGGGGGGACGTGTGTGTGTGTGTGTGTGTGTGTGGGTGGGTGGGTGTGGGTGTGGGTGTATGCGTGTGTGTGTCACACAGCAGAGATAAGGACCCCGCAGTTCGTCACTTCTGCAGTATTTAATGACTCCAAACCCTCTCTGCTGTGTGTGTGTGTGTGTGTGTTTAGTATTGTGTATTGCCTCCTCTTTGCTCAATTACAGCTTGTAGTCGCTCTCGCATGTTTATGCATCTCCGAATTAATTCCTGAGGAATTTCGTTCCAAATTTGTTTCAAAATTTCCGCTAAGTCATCGAAATTTTGCGGCTGTTGTTCTCGACGTCTTAATCGTCGTTCCATCTCGTCCCATATATGCTCGATTGGATTTAAGTCCGGGCTGTTTGCGGGATGATCCAGCAACGTAATGTTGTGTTCTTGAAAAAAACGGCGAGTTATGTTCGCCGTATGAGGACGAGCGTTGTCATGCATGAAGATGAAATTTCGATGATGGAGAGGCAAAACGTGAGGACGTAAAACATCATTTACGTATCGCACACTCGTTATTGCTGGAGGTGGCAGGATTATCAAATCAGTTCGTCTTCTCACTGATATACACCCCCATACCATAACGGAACCGCCGTTATGCGCTCGCATTGGCATAATGCAACGCCGATCGTATCGTTCATTTCGACGACGCCAATTACGTATCCGAGCGTCATTGCCGTAAAGGCAAAAACGCGACTCGTCGGAGAAGTATACATTTCTCCATTCTCTCTCAGTCCATAAGATGTGATCGCGCGCAAATTGCAGGCGAGCTTGACGATGTGCAATTGTTAATCTCGGCACTCGCGCACAAGAACGAGATCGAAGCCCGGCCTCTCTTAAACGATTACGAATTGTTTAAGCGGATACATTTAAATGATTAATTTCCTCGGAAACACGCCTTGCAGTTATTATTCTTTCTTTGTAACACATGGCGAATAATTTCTCGATCTTGTCTCTCCGTCGTCATTCGACGACGACCACTGCCTTGACGTCTCGCGTAATATCCTGTCTCTTGATATCGCGACCACGCTCTACTCACTACCGAAACAGACACTTCAATACGTTGCGCTACATAACGCATGCCGAAGCCTTCTTCCAGAAGTGCAATTATCTGTGCAACTTCTGTTACTGATAAATGTGTACGCGGCATTTTCGTGTAAAAATTTACTCGCCGAAAATTTCGTCTCGCTTATCGCACTGTGAGACTCGCCTGCGTACTAAACATTTAGATATTTGTTTTAGTCTAATTGTTCGAAAATATTCCGCGTAGCGTAATGTGTATAATAATGTTAGTACACGTATAGTAATGTTAGACACGTGTCTGACGTTGTTCACATTGGTCACGTTGGGAGTTTATATCAGTGAGAAGACGAACTGATTTGATAATTCTGCCACCTCCAGCAATAACGAGTGTGCGATACGTAAATGATGTTTTACGTCCTCACGTTTTGCCTCTCCATCATCGAAATTTCATCTTCATGCATGACAACGCTCGTCCTCATACGGCGAACATAACTCGCCGTTTTTTTCAAGAACACAAAATTACGTTGCTGGATCATCCCGCAAACAGCCCGGACTTAAATCCAAACGAGCATATATGGGACGAGATGGAACGACGATTAAGACGTCGAGAACAACAGCCGCAAAATTTCGATGACTTAGCGGAAATTTTGAAACAAATTTGGAACGAAATTCCTCAGGAATTAATTCGGAGATGCATAAACATGCGAGAGCGACTACAAGCTGTAATTGAGCAGAGAGGAGGCAATACACAATACTAAACACACACACAGCAGAGAGGGTTTGGAGTCATTAAATACTGCAGAAGTGACGAACTGCGGGGTCCTTATCTCTGCTGTGTGACACACACACGCATACACCCACACACATCCACACACACACGATGTGCAAAACCCAACCGGCAACCTCCACGTGGTGCACATTGGGTAACGCTAATACCGGCGGTAAACGTCATTTTTTAATAAAATTTAAGGTTGTTTTTAAAGACATGTAACTCGGCCGAAAAAAATCGTAAATAAATTTTTATAAAAAGAATTTTGTAGAAAAAAAGTTGTTTTTACGGAGATTGATCTAAATTTTTTAAGAAAAAATTTTTTATAGCAACTGCAGAATGTCGAAGATGGGTAATTTTAAGGAAAAAACAGTGTTTCTTTCTTAGGGCATAGGACTAAAAAGATGAAGAAATTTTTTAAAACTATCGATAGCGCGTCAAAGCTGAAGCTTCATGCTTAAAAATCCTGTTTTTAAAAATGTCATACGATGATTTTTCGCCGAGTAACGACAATTGCTCTGAAAAATATAGGTTTAGCTTCAAAGTCATGTAACTCAGCCAAAAAAAATCGTAGGAAAGTTTTAAAAAAAGCATTTTGTAGAGAAAATCTCATGCTTTTTGAAAGTTGAGTTGAATTTATCGAGAGAATTTTTCTTATCTAGCTATAGAGCATCGAAAATACGTAATTTTAAGGAAAAAAACGGTGTGTCCTTTTTTATGGCATAGTAGTGAAAACATAAAAAGATCTTTAAAAACTATCGATTGTACGTTAAAGTTGAAACTTCGAGCTTCAAAACCTTCTTTTTAAAACTTTTTTACAATCATTTTTCGCTAAGTTACAATCGTTCGAAAATAGCCCATTTTTCGGTATACAAAAAGTGTGCCCTATTTTCTTTTGAGTAGTGTATATATATACATATATATATATATATAGCGCAGTACTACGTACTAATTGTAAAGTGATGGCGTATAGGTGCAATAAACAGGAAGGGGAAGGAAGGAAAAAGAAAACGTTATTGAAGTGATCAAGGTTATGCGATTCTAATTCCATCTGCCGGAAAATACGAAGAAACTTTTTCCCCAACCCAATATATATGTATATATATTCCTATATATAAAGAATAATTTTATAATTTCGAGGACATACTAGTGTATGTCCTCGAAATTTACCAACTACGAATTCTTGTAATAATATATTCTTTTGATTTGTTCATTCTTATTGATGCACATAAATTTCAGTTGTGTCCGAATATTATGATATTTGATGTTTGACAATTACACATCTTATATAATTAAAACTAAAAATGATTGAAAACAATTTTTTTTCTTGTTAAACAGGAATTGACTTTTTATATAAGTATTATATCATGCTCGCAATATTCAACTAAAATGCATATACATCAATGGAAATAAACAAGTAGAAAAGAATGTATTATTACAGAAATTCATAATTGGTAAATTTTGAGGACATGCTAGTCAATTACAAAACGAGATTTATATTACGATATCTCTATGTATGTATACATATTTCTTTTCCACCTTTTCTTCTTTCATTTTTTTCTATTAGTTATCTTTAGTTCATTTGCCTTTGTATCAATGATAATTAAAATAATATGCACAAAAAAATGCGGTTTGTATTTATCTCTTGATGATATACTAGTACATTAAAATGTTTAAAATATAACAAGTTTTCTGCAATCTCCACTGATTGATTATTTCTGATAAATTTTTTTAGTAATTTAATAATTACTATTTTAATTTGTAATTTGAGAATATCGAAAATGAGTAGAAAATCGAAAAAATTCATGATTGGTATATTTTCAGGACATAAATTTACTTATGACTAGCGACTCATTGTAGAAGAGACTTTAAGGCTACGTTCCATTTAACGATTGCAACGTTCACGAGCGTAATCTGTCTTTGTTTAACTTTTAGCAAACAGCAAGGACGAGATAATTTCGTGAGCACTGCGATCGTAAAATGGAATGTAGCCTAAACGTATTCTGCAGTGACATCATGTGTGTCGCATCGATAATGCGCCCATCTCATGTGGTTTTACATTCGTTTTTTTTTCTTCCTAGCATTAAAACAAAAAAAACGAATACTAAATTATACAATAATGCAATCTTTATATTAATTTAGTAGTATGTATCCTTAAAATATGTCTTATGTATATATTTCTGTTTTCTCCAGTATATATGTTTAATTATCATCTTTACAAGAAGAACGAAAATAAATTATATTAAAAATAATTAATAAAAGCACATAAATTACAAAAATATATAAACAGGAAAACTAAGAGTTTATTGTATTATACGTTTAATACGTATAATACGTTTTTATACGTATAATACGTTTTAATTTATTAGCATATTTTACATCAATGCCATATCTTTCCGACTTTCTCCTCATTTTTAACATTTTCAAATTAACAGAAAGGATTTGATAAACATTAAATTAATAAAAAGAATTTATTAGAAATAATCAGTAAGGTGAAATAGCAGAAATAGTGATTATTATATTGAAAACATCTTAATTTATTAAAATATATCTTCAAAATACGAATCGAGTAATTTTCTCAACTTTATATATATTTCCTTAATTATTGATACAAAAGCAAATAAACTGAAAATAATTAATAGGAAAAGACTGCACAAAGAAAGAATATACACAGGGTGACCCATTATAAAACATCCAGTCGAATATCTCGAAAACCAAATCCAGGAGAGAAAAATGTTTCAGACAAAAGTTGTTTGGTTTCGAGGGGGCCATAAGATGGTACCATTGGTTTGACCTTGAAGAGTCATTTGAAGATCACGTGAAGATCACCTTAATTTTTTTAAATGGCACCCCCTATTTTTTATTAGATATTCTTGTAGCTGACCTTGAGCGCTTTCCAAAACACTATAATAAAATATTTTTTCGTTAAGTATTTTTCGAGTTATGAGGCTTGAATAATTTCTTAATTCTACATAAATCATAAAATATCTAGTGAAATATTCATTTTTCGATTATTTTACCTTAATACTTCTATGCACAAAATAATGTGAGAAATCGATTGGTGTAAAGAAAACACATAGTTATTTTTAAGAAAAAATATGTAATTTGCAATTAATAATTACATATTTTTTCTTTGAAACAACTATGTGTTTTTTTTACACCAATTGATTTCTCTCATTATTTTGTACATAAAAGTATTAAGGCAAGATAATCGAAAAATGAATATTTTACTAGATATATTACGGTTTATGTAAAATTAAGAAATGATTTCCAGCCTCATAACTCGGAAAGAACTTAATGAAAACTAACTTATTTATAGTGTTTTGGAAAGCTCTCGATATAAGCTACAAGAATGTCCAAAAAACATATAGGGTGTTCCTTTTAAAAAAATTGAAGTGACTTTCACGTGACCTTCAAATGACTCTTCAAGGCATACTAGTGTATGTCCTCGAAATTTAACTACGAATTCTTGTAATAATATATTCTTTTGATTTGTTCATTCTTATTGATGCACATAAATTTCAGTTGTGTCCGAATATTATGATATTTGATGTTTGACAATTACACATCTTATATAATGAAAACTGAATATGATTAAAAACAATTTTTTTTCTTGTTAAATAGAAATTGACTTTTTATGTAAGCATTATATCATGCTCGCAATATTCAACTAAAATTCATATACATCAATGGAAATAAATAAGTTTAAAAGAATATATTACAAAAATTTATAATTGGTATATTTTGAGGACATACTAGTCGATTACAAAACAAGATTTATTTTACGATATCTCTATGTATGTATATATATTTCTTTTCCACCTTTTCTTTTTTTATTAGTTATCTTTAGTTCATTTGCCTTTTGTATCAATGATAATTAAAATAATAATCACAAAAAAAATGCGGTTTGCATTTATCTCTTGATGATATACTAATACATTAAAATGTTTAAAATATAACAAGTTTTCTGCAATCTCCACTGATTGATTATTTCTGATAAATTTTTTTAGTAATTTAATAATTACTATTTTAATTTGTAATTTGAGAGTATCGAAAATGAGTAGAAAATCGAAAAAATTCATGATTGATATATTTTCAGATCATAAACTAACAAACTAAAACGTTTTATACATAATATACTAAACTCTTAGTGTTTTCCTTCAATTTACATATTTACTATTTTTATTATTTTAATGTAATTTATTTTCCTTCTTTTTATAAAAATGATAATAAGAAATACATACTGAAAAAAACATATTATATATGTTTTGAAAATACATACTAATAAATTAATATAGAAATTATATTATGATTTAATGTAGCATTCATTTTTTTGTTTTATCAGCAAGAAAAAATGAGTATAAAACTAGAATACATGAAAACATGGCTAATAAATGAAATTCTCTTGTGTCCCTAAAATGTACGAAATACAGAACTATATTCATATACATTTGGTCCATTATGGGGACATTCATTCCACAGATTTTATGTCTTCGAATGTTACCAATCATAAAATCTGTTATTTTAAGGACAGCCTTCAAAATATACCATATGGAAAAAAAATTATGAGGTCGGTCCTCAAAAGTAGCAAATGTCCTCGAAATATACCTTACGTGACAAAAAATGTCCTTCAAATGTACCAAAAACACATATATACAGGGTTGGGCAAAAGTCCGGAAACGGTCAAATATCTCGAAAAGGATCAACTATAGCGAAAAATTGTAAATAGCAAAGTTGTAAGGCTTAAAAAAATGTACCTAATGATGACTAAAAATTTTACTTTGAGTGGAGGACGAAGATCATATAAAAGTCAAATTGAATTTTTTAAATGGAACTGCCTACTTTTTATTGCATATTCTTATAGCTTATCTCGAGACCTTTCCAAAACACTATAATTAAGTTAGTTTTTATTAAGTACTTTCCGAATTATGAGGCTTGAAATCATTTCTTAATTTTACATAAACCGTAAAATATCTAGTAAAATGTTCATTTTTCGATTATCTTACCTTCATACTTTTATGTACAAAATAATGAGAGGAATCAATTGGTGTAAAGAAAACACATAGTTGTTTCTAAGAAAAAATATGTAATTTGCAATTAACAATTCCATATTTTTTCTTAGAAACAACTATGTGTTTTCTTTACACCAATTGATTCCTCTCATTATTTTGTACATAAAAGTATGAAGGTAAGATAATCGAAAAATGAATGGTTTACTAGATATTTTATGGTTTATATAAAATTAAGAAATTATTTCAAGCCTTATAACTCAAAAAGTACTTAATAAAAAGGTACTTAATTATAGTGTTTTGGAAAGCTCTCGAGATAAGCTACAAGAATATGCAATGAAAAATAGGGGTTCCCATTTAAAAAATTCAAGTCGACCTTGACATGACCTTCACGACGCCACCCAAGGTCAATCAAATTTACCCATGTAATGCATTACTTTATCTTCAACAACTTTTGTCTGAAACATTTTTCAAAATAACCACTTCCTTTGCTTTAAAATGGGGTGTACGGGTGGTCTGAAACACCCGGTATATATATATATATATATATATATATATATATATATATATATAATATATATATATATATTATATATATATATATATATATACAGGGCGATCCCGAAAAACCTTCCGTCTTTAAAATGACGTATTCCTGACACTATTCTAAGACAATTTTTTCTTTACCAAAATTTGATTTGAAGCGTAGTTTTTGAGTTATAAGCAAAAATAGTTAGTAAATCACGCGTCGGGTACAGGAGGCAGGCAGGGGCGGCCCGGCGCGCCGCGAGCGCGGGCGCAGCTGTTCGCCCGACAGGCGATTACCACTGCATGAGTCACTAAATATTTTAACTTATAACATAAAATTATGCTTTAAATAAAATTTTGGTAAAGAAGAAAATGTCTTAGAATTACATCAGGAATGCCTTAGGTGTTCCTTAAAATAATGTTAATTCTTAAAAGTTATTCCGGATCGCCGACCGTCGAACGCTGTAATCAGCTAATTGCTACACGCGATGTGTGTATGGCGGAGTGTGTGCGTAAAAGAGAGAGAGAGAGAGAAAGAGAGAGAGAGAGAGGAAGGGTAAGAGGGACAGACATTCACACACACGCACGCACGTACGCATACACTTTTTTCTCTCTCTCTTTCTCTCTTTTACAACACTCTGTCATTTAGTCACTCATTCTCTCACTCACTCACTCACTCTGCTTACTTATTGCTCACTCACCTGGTAGCAGCGTAGCGAATCTTCATGCTACGTATTGTTGTAACTGCTGCACGATTATTAGATCGTTGCACCGCTGATTGTTAGAGATGCGCGACACATCGAAATTTTCTCACTTCGAAACACTCTTACACTCGATTGATACAGATTACGCGATAACGAGTTTACTGTTTATTACGAGTTTTACTCACTCGATTCACATCGTTTTATCGAGACTAAAAATTACTTTAAAAGAAACGCGAATGCGAGAGAACACATGACTCGACGCGAAGCGACGGACCGCGGAGACTGCGCGACCACGAGGGTTATGTGTTGCCAGAAACGCGACACGCGACATCTAACAATAAACGACTTGCGCGTGGTGCGTGATTGACGCGAGATAAGACGAACAATCGGCTAAAACCTTCTCATTGCGAATGCGATAGAAAACATGAAACGTATAATAACGTACAAATCAAGAATACTACGACATGCTGATGACACTTGGCGAGTGTCACGGGCAGCAGAATCCTGCTACAAGAAGATACGCCGAATTATATCCAAACCGAAGACATCCATCGGGTCATGTCATACTTGGAGCAGCTCAAAGATTATATGATACTGGCAGTGTCCTGCCGAACAAACACGACACTGGGAGAAATCGCGTTAGAAATGTACGGAATACAGAAAGATTTATACGTACTTTCGAGGATAATCCTGAAACAAGTATTCGGATAGGCGCTCGAAAACATGATTTATCTTATACAACCGTACAAAGAATATTAAAAGAAGAAAAGTTGCACGCGTTTTATTATACACGCGTGCAGCATTTACGACCAGCAGATTACCCTGCAAGACGAACGTTTTGCGAAAATTTTTTGCGAAACATCGATCGAGATCCAAGATCTTCCTCTCGTGTGATATTCAGCGATGAATCGCTATTCACATAAGAAGGAATTTTTAATGTGCATAATATGCACTTTTGGAGCGAAGAAAATCCGAGAGTCACGCGATTACGAAATTTTCAAACTCGTTGGAAGATTAATGTATGGGCTGGAATAATGGGCACTGAAATACTTGGTCCAGTTATTCTTCCAGACATTTTAACTGGAAGAAGCTACGTCGATTTTTTAACAGAAAATCTACCACATTTCCTGGAAAATGTGCCATTATTTGAAAGAAACGATATTATCAACAAGACGGTGCTGGGCCACACAACGCCAGAATTGTTACAAATTTTTTAAACGAGAATTTTTCTGGACGCTGGATGGGTCGATACGGCCCGATACGTTGGCCCGCAAGATCTCCGGATCTCAACCCTCTAGATTTTTTCTTATGTGGATACTGTAAGGAAATAATTTATAAAACGCTTCCCGAAAATATCGAAGATCTAGAGACAAGATTACGATTTGCTATTTGGGATATCGACGAAGAAATAATGGCAAACGTTGAAAGAAATTTATTAAAACGCATGAGAGCTTGCGTTAGGATGGATGGCGGGCATTTTGAGCATCTGCTCTAAAATTTTTTTTAATCAATCTGCTCTTTTTAGAACGACCAATACATTTTCACGTTGGAACATTTTATTGTGAGCAGAATAAAAATAAATTTTCCCAAATGTAATTTGTTAATTACATTATTCTTGCGATTGACTTAAATCTTCGCATCGTGAATGTAATAATTTCGAAAATGTAATAACGTATAACACATGCTTTTTAAAATAATAATTATTTATTATGATTAAAAATAGTTATCATTTATAATAAATAATTAATTTTTTTAAGTACGTCATTATACGTTTCATGTTTTCTATCGCATTCGCAATAAGAAGGTTTTAGCCGATTGTATGTCTTATCTCGCGTCAATTACGCGCCACGCGCAAGTCGTTTATTGTTAGATGTCGCGTGTCGCGTTTCTGGCAACATATAACCCTCGTGGTCGCGCAGTCTCCGCGGTCCGTCGCTTCGCATCGAGTCATGTGTTCTCTCGCATTTGCGTTTCTTTTAAAGTAATTTTTAGTCTCGATAAAACGATGTGAATCGAGTGAGTAAAACTCGTAATAAACAGTAAATTCGTTATCGCGTAATCTGTGTCAATCGAGTGTAAGAGTGTTTCGAAGTGAGAAAGTTTCGATGTGTCGCGCATCTCTAACAATCAGCGGTGCAGCGATCTAATAATCGTGCAGCAGTTACAATAATACATAGCATGAAGATTCGCTACGCTGCTACCAGGTGAGTGAGCAATAAGTAAGCAGAGTAAGTGAGTGAGTGAGAGAATGAGTGACTAAATGACAGAGTGTTGTACGAGGGTAGTTCGAAAAGTTCTCGGCCTAATATAGAGATGTTGCTAAGAATATCAAATGGCTATGATTTTTCTCAAGTTTAATCCCTCAGAGGGCGTACCGCACAGTTTCAGACAGATTCGTTCGCTAGTTTGTTTACTGTGCTCGAGTAAAACAGACAAGATTTGATACTTCTCCAAAAATGGATAAAATTGAATATCGCGCAGTCATAAAATATTTCGTTTTAAAAGGATTAACGGCAACAGAAATAAAAAACGAGCTGGATTCCACTTTGGGAGACTCTTCTCCATCATTTTCAACAGTGAAGAAATGGGCTGCTGAATTTAAACGTGGCCGTTCATCCATCTTTGACGATGAACGTTCGGGTCGCCCGAAAACCGCCACGAATGAGGAAATCATTCAAAAAATCCACGATAGCGTGTTAAATGATCGACGAGTAAAAGTGCGTGAGCTTTCTAACATTGCAAACATCTCAATAGATCGTGTTCACAATATCTTACATGAACATTTGCATATGAGAAAGCTCTCAGCGCGATGGGTGCCGCGTTTGTTAACGGTCGATCAGAAACGCATTCGAACGAACATTTCTCAAGAGTGCTTGGACTTGTTTAAACGCAATTCAACCGAATTTCTGCGACGATTTATCACTGTCGATGAAACATGGATTCACCATTACACGCCAGAGACGAAACAACAATCAAAACAATGGGTGGAAGCGGGTGGAAGTGCTCCAAAGAAGGCAAAAACAGTTCCATCAGCCGGAAAAGTCATGGCGACTGTTTTTTGGGATTCGCAAGGTGTGGTGTTCATAGATTATCTAGAAAAAGGCAAAACCATCAATGGGGAATATTATGCAGCATTGCTGGAGCAATTGAACGATGCTATTAAAACCAAACGTCCTCATTTGGCAAAGAAAAAAGTGCTTTTCCATCACGACAATGCACCCGCTCACACGTCTTCAATTGCAGTTGCAAAGCTCCATGAATTGCGTTTCGAATTGTTACCACACGCACCGTACTCGCCAGATTTAGCTCCCAATGACTTCTTTTTGTTTCCGAATATGAAAAAATGGCTTGCTGGAAAAAAATTCACGTCAAATGCGGAGGTCATCGCTGAGACGGATGCTTATTTTGGAGGCTTAAGCAAATCGTATTATACTGAGGGTATAAAAAAATTAGAACATCGTTGGTCTAAATGTATTGAGTTGAAAGGGGACTATGTTGAAAAATAAAAAAGGTTTTTGCTGGAAATCATGTGTTTTCTTTGCCAGGCCGAGAACTTTTCGAACTACCCTCGTAAAAGAGAGAAAGAGAGAAAGAAAAAGGTGTATGCGTACGTGCGTGCGTATGTGTGAATGTCTGTTCCCCTTACCCTTCCTCCCTCTCTCTCTCTCTCTCTCTTTTACGCACACACTCCGCCATACACACATCGCGTGTAGCAATCAGCTGATTACAGCGTTCGACGGTCGGCGATCCGGAATAACTTTTAATAATTAACATTATTTTAAGGAATACGTATTCCTGATGTAATTCTAAGACATTTTCTTCTTTACCAAAATTTTATTTAAAGCATAATTTTATGTTATAAGATAAAATAGTTAGTGACTCATGCAGTGGTAATCGCCTATCGAGCGATCAGCTGCGCCCGTGCTCACGGCGCGCCAGGCCGCCCCTGCCTGCCTCCTGTACCCGACGCGTGATTTACTAACTATTTTTGCTTATAACTCAAAAACTACGCTTCAAATCAAATTTTGGTAAAGAAAAAATGGTCTTTGAATAGTGTCAGGAATACGTCATTTTAAAAACGGAAGGTTTTTCGGGATCGCCCTGTATATATATATATATATATATATATATAAGGTAATATATATATATATATATATATATTACCTTATTAATATAAGGTATACGCGTAACTGAGTAATTTTAATAATAACGCCTTAAGGGGATGTCGGACCTTCCTTTTTTACCGACAAAATTTTGGGCATGCTATACTCTTTATTAGTTGCACAGAATAATAAATGCTTTTCCACAATTAAATTACACATAGCAACAAAGATGAGAGTGAACCATTTTTTGTTCAAAATGAAAAAAAAATAGAAAATTACAGTTTTCTTATCGGCTTCTGACATCAACTCATAACAATATTAGCTGAATATAAAAGTTTTGCAGTTTATACGTACAAAATAAGAGCACTCTCACCTCAGAATTTTCTGAAGGAATATACATGAACAGTCAGAAATGCGTTTAGAAGCGTAGTAAAAATAATTAGTGTGCACAAAAATTTCGTGCATATGTGTGTGTGCGAAATCGAGGCATGTGAGTAAAACAGTCCTGTAAATTAGTTGCTTGCTATCGCGACAGACGGCGCTGTAATCGGTTTGTGTGACAAGGAGAGTCAATCTCGTACCATCCTTCTCTTTCATCTTGCGTGTAATAGGATACGTTAGTATACATGTACGCGCCCACTAAAGCATTAAATTCTTGCATTTTCTTTCTCAAATTCCGCGTAGTAGATACTTGTTGTCACACAACGACGTAACAAGCTGCGAGAAAACAGCGTTACAACGTGTTACGTAAAAAATATTCTGTGTAAGTTATACATATATACAATATGTGTGTGTGTGTGTGTGTGTGTGTGTGTGTCGGTGTGTGGGTGGGTGTGAGTATGTGTATGTATAGACGCATATATGTACAAAAGTGATGCGAAAATTTCGTGAAGAAGCAAGAAGGTAATAAGAACGAGCAAAATAAAAAAAGCGAACAAAAAATAGCATGAGCAACGAGGACTCGAACTCCAAAATCGAATCTTTTTTTCACACTATTATTTTCCTCTCGCTCGCATCTATTACTGTCTCGCTCGCTCTTATTATTGTCTCGCTCGCATCTATTATTGTCTCGCTCGCTCTTATAATTATCTCGCTCGTATCAATTACTGTCTCGTTCACTCTTGATTCTTAGGTCCGCTTATCTTTTCAAGCTGTCTATCATGATTGTCAAGTGTGACGGAGAAAGCAAGACGATGAGTAGAGAGCGAGTGAGATGACCTATCATCAGAGTTCCGAAGGCTCTTACAATCAGTTTCTTCGCTTCCTCTATCCATTTGCAATTCACGAAGATGTTAAACATCTTATAAAATAAAAATTAAAACTTTTATTTTTAATTTCATCAGTTTGAAAATAATTTCAATGAATTAATGAGATTTTTGCGATTAAAATGATATCAAACACGGCGTAAATCGAGTAATTTTTAATTAGTCTGATAATACAAGTTTTATAATTATATATTTAATTAAATTTATGCCACTTATATCGTGTTTGATCTTATTTTAATCGTAACATTCTTATTATTCTATTAAAATTACTTTTAAATGAATAAAAAATGCATTTTCTGACATGAGACTTTATTTATAATATTCACGAATATATGTCAGAAAATAAAATGCATTTTTTATTCATTTGAAAGTAATTTTAATGAATAGTGAGAATGTTTAGAATAATGAGAATGTTACGATTAAAATAAGATCAAACACGATATAAGTGACATAAATTTAGTTAAATATATAATTATAAAACTTGTATTATCAGACTAATTAAAAATTACCCGATTTACGCCGTGTTTGATATCATTTTAATCACAAAAATCTTATGAAATCATTGAAATTATTTTCAAACTGATGGAATTAAAAATAAAAGTTTCAATTTTTATTTTATAAGATATTTACATTTTCGTGAATTGCAAATGAATAGAGGAAGCGAAACAATCGATTGTAAAAGATTTCGGAACTCTTTGATGATAGGTCATCTCGCTCGCTCTCTACTCTATAGTCTTGTTTTCTCTGTCACACTTGACATTCGTGATAGACAGCTCGAAAAGATAAGCGGATCCAAGAATGGAGAACGAGCGAGACAGTAATAGATGTGAGCGAGACAATAATAGGAGCGAGCGAGACAATAATAGATGCAAGCGAGACAATAATAAGAGCGAGGGAGACAATAATAGATACGAGCGAGAGAAAAATAATAATGTGAAAAAAAGATCCGATTCTCGAGTTCGAATCCTCGTTTCTCGTGCTATTTCTATCTCATTCGGTCTTATTGTTATTTCGCTCGTTTTTATTATCTCACTTCCTCATGTAATTCTTACATCACTTTTATACATACATACGTCCATACATACACCCACACTCACACCACCCATCCACACATACACACAATACAACACACACACGCACGCACACACACACACACACACACACACACACACGCACGCACGCACGCACGCACGCACGCACACACACACACACACACACATATATATATATATATATATGCGTACAGATTATATATTTTACCAGATTTTACCGATTTGCATGTGCGCTCTGGTTATTAAAATATTTATTTCAGAGGCGATCTATTCGTGAGCTGATAATTTAAAAAAATCCAGAGGCGATCTAATTCGTGTGCTGGTTTAAGAAAAACCCAGAGGTGATTTAATTCTGATGCTGGCTATTCGAAAAGTATTCCAGAGACGATTTAATTCGTGTGCTGGTTATTCAAAAAAAATCTAGAGTCGATTTAATTTGTATGTTGATTATTCAAAAAAAATTCGAGAAGCGATCTTAATTTGTGTGCTGGTTACTGTTCAAAAATGGTTTATCAGTTACGATTTGCATGTGCATTCTGGAAGCGAAATTTAAACAAAATTTAATTCAGAGATTATAAAGACACTGCTTCAATTAAAAAGCATATTTGATAAGAATAAAAATCCAGATAAAATAAATCATTGAACCGATTTTTACATGTTATAAGAGGATTCTTATTTTGAAAATGTGCTATATATTGCGATAATTCTTATGTAATTGTAGCATGTCATATAGCGACAAAAGCTAACAAATTATTGAAGCAAATTACACTGATCGCTGACGACTTTTTTTGATAACACCAAGCTTCGAATGTATGATAGCCTACCCGGCTGTGTGGTGTCTATTGGTGACTAAAAAAAATTACTTTCATTGCCGTTGCCTACAAATAATATAATATTTGAAAAGCTTCAACTTGATAGCATATGCTGTGGGTTTCCTTACACTACTATAAACTATAGCTTTAGAAGGAAATCCTTGTAAGGAAAAATATTTCAATAATGTGAAATGTACAAAGCAACATTTTTTTTAAATTATAGCAGAAAGTAAATTTCCTAAAATGCCTTTTCTAAAATGATAAATTATTCATATATTTTACATTTAACATATATCTTACATTTATCATATCTGATCAAGATATTCCAATGAATATCGTTAGAAAAAGACGCCTCAGTACAAATCTCATTTGCATATATCAGAGAGACGAAAAAAATATATTATGGTTGCGTCTGCAAATGGACGATGAAATCTATTATATTATCGATATAAATCTATTATTTCGATGCTTTTGAGACAAAGAATGTATTATGAAAATATTTATATTATTTATAAATTTTACATTACATCAATTTGCATAAAACATTTTATATTGTTAGCTTTTGATTATATCGATTTAACAAACGTCGTGCATAAATTATAATTTGTAGAAAGTTATATGCAAATATCTTTTTTATTGTATATACAGAATGTCGCAAAGTATTATACATATATAAGCGCTTGTAAAGAGCGCAGTAAATTGAAGAAACAAGTCCCAGCATTTTACAATTTTCGCAATAATAGAAAGAAATAAAATAAATTAATTAATTATATAATAATATTAAATAAAATCGATCGAATGTATATTTACATGTGTGTGTGTGAGAGAGAGGGAGAAAGAGAGAGAGAAACGCTCGGCAGTTCGAGCTATTGGATGATTCAGTGTGTTAGGCATTTTGTCGGCGCGCGGCAAGGGGAGGGACAGCGCGGCGCAGCGATGACGTTGTAACGAATGACAATGACTTGTCTCGTTGTTCTTCTCTTTGCCACGTGCCGACGACATGTCTAATACGCTGGATCATACAATAGCTCGAACGGCCGAGCGTTTCTCTCTCTCTTTTACACAAACACACACAACACACACGTAGATACATATTCGTTCGATTTTATTTAATTATATAATTTAGTTATTATATAATTTATTTATTTTATAATGTCTATTATTGCGAAAATCGTAAAATGAGACTTTTTGCTATGAGACTTTTTTCTTCAATTTATTGCGCGCCTCACAAGCACTTATATATGTATAGTACTCTGCAACACTTTGTATATACAATGAAAAGGATATTTGCATATAACTTTCTACAAATTACAATTTATGCACGACATTTGTTAAATCAATATGATCAAAAGCTAACAATATAAAATGTTTATGCAAATTGTTTGCTGTAATATCGTATTCGTAAAATTTATAAGTACATAATATTTATAAATATTTTCACAATATATTTTTATTATATATATAAAGAGACAAAGCTAACCGAGAGCAATGATATTAGAATTATGTTTAAATATGTACGCAGTAAAGACAGATCTATGCTCTAAATTGCTTGTGCGAGACGATAGAGTGAAAATGCAACATATTTTTTGTTTCAATAAATACAATTAACACAATATAAAGAAAAGTTTTCATATTGCTCTTTCCAAAATATGCATGTCTTTTTATATTAGATAAGATTGTCGGTAACATAACTATAAGTGTTGATAATGTACCGACACTTTTAGTTATGTTAAAATGGCATCCCCTTAATAATAAAAATACTATAATAATAATAAAAAATGAGTCATGAGCATATAAATTAATATATATAGTTTTAAGGTATATCTATCTCAAAATATATATATAGTTGAGACATACTTATTTAATGATATAATTGCACTTAAGTTTTCTAAATTGTCTCACGTTATTTATTTGTATACTTTTTTTTAATAAAAAAAATTTTTATTATTATTATTTTTTTTAAATCTATATATATATATATTTTTTTTTTATACAGCGGGGAACACCTCGTTACTTTAGTACTTAATTCTGCGTGTCCTAGCTTAATTAACATATCCCTAAAATTATAATTTCTCCCGTTGTGCTCTCCTTAAGGTGCGTTCAGATTCCCTACCCGGGTGCTCCGAGCCACCCAAACGCCGTTCAGATTTCTCTTGCTCCTATCCAGGTGGCGCACAGAGTATCGTTCAGATTCCATATGAACACACCCGGGTGAGGGGAGAAAGCACCCTGCTCTT
Organism: Camponotus floridanus; assembly: GCF_003227725.1. NCBI lineage: Eukaryota > Metazoa > Arthropoda > Insecta > Hymenoptera > Formicidae > Camponotus > Camponotus floridanus. Next base: position 252,407 of record NW_020229318.1, on the reverse strand, counting down.
GACATAGGCTGTTAGCGGGTTAGAGTTTGAATATTATTTCGCGCTAAGTACACACGAATTACAATAATAAGTGAAGAAGTATTTTTTTAACGCAAAATGAACTTCAAACTTGTGGTTACGGAGAATGGTTCTCCAGTCATTGAAAACAACAAATTGGTTGTATGGGACGTTGATAGTAAGTTGTTTATTGATGTAATTTTATTAATGTTAAATATAACAGGAGGTTATGGTGGATGGAACTTCATATGAAATTCTCCTTCGCCAATCTTTACATGATTTATTATTTTTTTATTTCAACATAGCTAATTGTCCAGTGCATCTTGAAATAACACCTGAAAATCTAGCGCCTTTCAATCTGCAGGTTAAAATAAATTCCTCTTTTTCTAATAAGTTTTTCTTGTTTTATTAATCTCTTTTTTATTAAAAGTTGTATGAGATTATTTTATTTGCTATGAATCTTTAAAGATAAAAAATTTATTGTTGAATAGGTGAAACCCCAGAAATAGAAACATTATCTAATGAACAACTCGCTGTAAACTCTGAGAATCAAAGCTTATAAAGTCGACAACTTACTGACATCTCTGGCAAGAAAAGTACGCTATCTTTTTAAATTGTAATTCCACTTTCTTATATATTATTTCATTTATTAATAATTCTTATTCCTTGTCAGAGGTACAGTATCATGGAAGGATGAATATGCTGTTAAAACCCCCATTGATGAATGGAGAGGACATGAGCATTATTTTAAAAGCACTACTATTACCAACAAAAAAGTCTGGGAAATGATAGCCAGTAAATTAAAGAAAGAAAACTCACTCTGGAACTACACTGATCAGCAATGTGAAGATAAATTCAAGGATCTTAGGAAACAATATGTAAAAACTAGGGACCAAAATGAGAAAGGCAGTGGTCTTCCAGTTGCTATACGCAAATTTTACAAAGAAATGGATGATGCTATTGGTGACAAGCCAGCTGTGAAGCCTATATCCATAGCGTCAACATTAAAAAGACGTCATCAACCTGATTCCCAAGATTCTTCAAGTGCAATTTCTGTACTTGTAGGTAGTAACAGTGAAGGCGATAGTGATCGTTGTAATTCAGTTAAATCTAAGAAGAAAAAGAAAAGTATTACTGAAAGAAATCTCGAAAGACTACTTGCTATAAGAACACAGGAATCTGAAAAAAAGGAAAAGGCTCGACAGAGAGAAGAGGCATAATGAACGTATGCAGCGGCAGGATCGTGCAATTGAAGTGTATCAGAATGCAATGAATCAACTGTTAGAAAAATTGTAGAATTATAAATAATATGCAGTTTTTTCTGTTTTAACTAATTCTTTTTAAAATTCAAATTTTCTTGAAGATCGCCAGTAAATAAATAAAAGAATAGTTAAAATCGATCAACACTGGCAATATTTATTGAGGTAAAAAATCACAATCACGACGTTTCGACCATAGGTTTTGGTCCTTTTCGAGTGAACTACAAAAAAAAAATTATTTCCAGTAATACAACAACAACAAAAATTAATGATACTAAATTACATAGATATTCAAATAAGATTTGAGCAACAAGTTATATACATACAGTAATTAAATTAACAGTTCTATCGTGAGAAAAAAGAAATCACTTCGTCAAGATTATCATGTCACTGTCTCTATCAACACAGAGAAAGACTAGACAACCTTTATTATTCTATCATAAATATTGTTTAAATTTTCAGTGTCCTTTTGTAAGTTAATCGTGTTGTCAAACTTTTTTATATAAAACATTTCGGCAATTTCTCTCTTTCTCACGTGTTTCTCATTATGTAAAATAGTCGGTGATGACCAATCGAAGTCATGGTTAAATTCCACTTTATGCTTGCTAATAACGGAAAAATTACTTTCGTGCACTTTTATGTTGTTGTGATGTTCTTTTATACGAGTGCTTACATGTCTTTTTGTTTGGCCGATATATGATACGTTACAATTTCTGCAATCTAGTTTGTAAACGACTTCCGTTCTGTTGTTAATGGGCAACCTATCTTTACCACGTTTAATTAATGAGTTGAGTTTTTTAGGTACATTATAAACGACTTTAAAGCCTATTTTTTTTTAAACGCGATCAATATCATCACTCCAGCCGTCAACAAACGGCAAGGAAATGTACGAAGGTGTAGCTGCATTGTCAGATTCATTGTCAGTATTCGTGTTATCGCGATGTTTCAAAAAATATAATCTTTTTTGCACATGACGGTTGATGATTTGATTCGGAAAGCAATTGTTCGAAAGAATCCGCCTAACAACGTCGATATTCTTAGCATGAAACCGAGTGTCAGCTAACAAAATAGCGTGGTCAACCAGATTGTAAATGGTATTCAGTTTGTATTTCAAAGGGTGTTTGGAGTGGAAATTAATATATCTATTGGAGCAGGTGGGTTTCCTGTACCAATCAGAAGACGATCATTAGATCGGATAACAATCGTGTTCAAGAAACTGATACAAGAGTCGACCTCGGTTTCATGTGTAAATATTAGGCGTCGATGAAAATTATTAAAAGTCGATTTAATCTCTTCAACCTTTGATCGTGGAACAATAGTAAAAATGTCAGTTTTTTGAGCTTAATGAACGTAAGTTTTTAAAAATCAACAGTAAAATAAAATCTAACAAGGAGATGACGCCAATTAGAAAATCGCTTTTCCAACGAGTCATAGTGCGTTCGATAGCTTACATGTAGCTAATAAAAACCCTAAAGGCGTTTGTGCCAATGGGCCTTCGTTTAGGAGAAATTACAAAACAAAGTTAGGGTCACGTAACTATGTCCCATGTAAAGAAGAACATTAGAATCTTTCTCGAGTAAGCGGCGTAGCTGAGCCGACTAAGGCTCCCGTCCATACATTTTTGCGCCGGCGGCGTGCGTTCGAGTCCCGCCGACGACTGCTTCGCTTTTTTTTTTTTCAATTTTGGATATATAAAAGACACTACATTAATCATTATTTATTTTTTTTAATTTATTTTGTTTTTCTATGTAAAAATAAGGACATTTCGGGATGTTTGAACGCAATACGAAATAAAAAACAGTTTTAAAGTCATGAACTGATTATATTTCTCATGCATGTGTTATTTTGTCAAGAATATTTTGTACAATATAAACTTTCTTTTATAATTATATATTTATTTACATACGATAAAAGGTTTCCATCGCTTCGCAATGTTGTGGATGAAAATTGATGTAAAAGTAAACATCGCATATCGATGTACATCTTGGCGGTATAAATTATAAATTATATTTTGGTTTATTATTTTTGTTGTGGAATTTTTTATATGTAGAATAAAAGTGTGAAATATTATAAAAAGATGAGACTCGCAAAAGGACAAGCAGGTATATTCGTCAGTGTTTACTTGTAAGAAAGGACCTTTGTTAGGTAGAGTCCCCCCCTCCTTTCGACCTTTTTAACGGTTTTCAGAGGGACTCTCACACGTTGTAACGGTGTGACCAGTTTCGTGGCATTTGTAAAGAGAGCGTGGTACGAAATATCAGTAAAAATGGAGACAACATTTATTACCGATGAAACTGTCGAATATGTGTAACTTCTTGCAAAGTGCGATATTTCGAAGGAAGACTTGACGGATGCGGTCGAATATTTTCGTGGTAAATATATTAATGAAGAATTAATTATCTGCTTTCATAACGTCACAGTATATTTCAAATTATAATGTAAAATAATTGTTTGTAGATATTGCTGTACGTTTTAATTTAATATTTGCTGACGCCCCACGCAAATTTTCGAACAATGCTAAATTAGTTGGCGACAAACTTTTTGAAAAATTTATTAAACTATTAGGAGAGCATGAAATTTTGGACGACATTGAATATTATACAGAAGAAGAACAAAACGTGGTTGTATGCGAAAATTTTATGCCGAATACAAGTAAGAATATATCCGATGAATTGGAAGATTATGAACCACCAAAAAAAATTTCTACGCATAAAGTAGTGCCATACGATACAAAATTAAAGATCGTACTGACAGCTCAAGAACATCCACAGTGGTCTTTCAAAACATTAAAGCATCATTTTAGAAAATATTTAAACCATCCTTCTGATGTTACGAAATATAAAAAAGCTGTTTTGTCAGGCGGTACTTTTAGAGACAAATTAAATACAATAAAAACTAATGTGTACGATCGCTTCGCAGAAACAAGAGATAAGAATCAATTAGTTACGCGACGTTTGCTTCAACAGTGGGCTATTGCTGCAGTCGCACAATATAACAAGCCAAAAGAAGAACAAGACAGCGTTTACATTAGTTTTTCCTACCTTGTACACTACTTCGTAATCATACTCGGCTAATTTCAATCTCCATCTTAATATTCGCATATTTGCATCTTGATATTTGCATCTGAGCATGTTTAAATCACATTAATGGTTTATGATCTGTGACTAAAGTGAATTTTTTTCCATACAAGTATGGACGGAAATGCTTAACGCAATATACTATTGCAAGTGCTTCCTTTTCGTAGGTATCATATTTTAATTCATTGTCAGTCAGAGTTCGTGAAGCGTAAGCTATCGGTCTATCTTTGTTTACTTGTCCTTGCGATAGAATTCCTCCTACGGCTATGCCAGAAGCATCAGTAATTAAAATAAATGGTTTAGAGAAATCTAGGTATTGTAATACTGGTTCTTCGCATAATTTTTGTTTTAACGTTTCGAATGACTCTTGTTGAGTGGTCGTCCACTCAAATCGTACATCGTTCTTTAGTAATAATGTTAGTGGTTTTGCTAATTTAGAAAAGTTTGGTATGAATCTTCTATAATATCCGGCAAGTCCCAAAAATTGTTTAATATTTCTTGGCCTTTTCGGTCTTGGAAAATGTTGCACTGTTTCTAATTTTTTCGGATCCGGTTTTACTCCATTTCTGCCAATTACATGTCCCAGATATGTCACTTCAGATTTTAAGAACTCACATTTGTCAAGTTGTAATTTCAGATTAGCCTTGCGAAGGCGTTCATTTCCTTTCGTGTTCTTCTAACAAAGATGCGTAAATGACGATATCCAAATGTAAACAAATAATTCTTCATCTTGTAATCTAGTCAGCACTAAATCCATCAGACGCTGAAAGGTTGCTGGAGCGTTCTTAAGACCGAAAAGCATTCGCTCAAATTCATAATGTCCAAAAGGCGTTGTAAACACGGTTTTATGACTATCCGCAGTATCCATTTTTATTTGGTGAAAACCGGATGCTAAATCGCACACTGAAAAATAACAAGCTCCTCTTAATTGATCTAAAATATCGACGATATTCGGGAGAGGATATGCATCTCTTATAGTTTTTTCATTCAACGCGCGAAAATCTAGGACCATTCTCTATCGTTTATTACCCTTCGAATCTTCTTTTTTCGGCACAATCTATATAGGCGTGTTGTAAGGTGATTGTGAATGTTTCACGATTCCTCCTTCCAGCAGTTCTTCTACTTGTCTATTTATTTCGTCTTTGTGTATTTGCGGGAAACGATATTGTCGAGTATTTATTGGATAGTCATCTGTAGTCGGAATTTGATGTAATAATACGTTTGTCGCGGTCAGTTTTTCTCCGGGAATATGAAATCGGTCCTGACTACTTGTTATTAATTTTATTATGCTGTCTCTCTCCGTTCCATTCAGATGTTCTAGTCGTAGAGCCTCTATTATTTCAACGAGTCGATCATTCATTTTTCTATCAGTGACCATCAGATATTTAAAATTTGCAACGTTAATTTGCTGAATTCTTTCATGTTTTGATTTACCTTTTTGGCATAAGTTTATCTATGATTTCTTGAGATCTGTTTAGTAAGGATGTGGAAATTTTTGAAGACGGTCTGTGTTTTTTAAGACCTTTAATTTTTAATTTTTTGTTTTTTCGAATCCATTTTGGAGCTTTATTGAAGAGATTTTTTAAAGAAATTTGTAATCCATCGTCGTTAGGTTTTAAAAATAATTCAATTTCTGAGAATTCGATATCTAAGGGGGATAAGGAATCGTTCCCCTTTTTAAAATAAGAAGGTGTCGAATTGTGTAGCGAGGTTTGGTAACTTCCCTCCTCACAATTGACGGAGCTAGGATTTCCTGTCGAGATTTGGAAATTTCCCTCTGAAATTCTAGAATTAATGTCCTTTGGAGAGGTTTAGTAACGTGTCTCTTCTAGGATTTTTGAATCTGTTTCTTTATTTTTCCTCTCGTTGTTGCTTTTATTTTTAATTTCTTCTTTATTTTCATTCAGTGCTCCTATAATAATAGGATTATGTTGATGATTTTTATCTTCATTATTGTAGTCCAAGAGACTATAACTTATTATTTTATTTTACTGATAATATTAATAGAACGTTCGTGAATCGCGCAAAACCGCTACCTCAGCGAATCACGCGCAAGAACGTTCGCCGGAAACGCGAAAACGCTAATGAAGGGATTTGACTTTGAATCTTCTTCGCTTGCACTTGGACTTTGGACGCCACGAAAACTTCCATGACCATACATGGTCATGTCGCTAGGCGATTTCCTCCAAAACACCCCCAAAATCGAGGGAATAAAAACCGTCCACCACGAATCCGCGGCGGACAGTCGTTAGTTATAAATCAATCGATAAATAGTGCGAAATCGGGGATTAACCGTTATAAGGTACACCAAATTATCCGAAAAAAATTGTTAACACTTGTAATTTAATTATAAGAACAAGGCGATTCAAGGAAAAATAATATTAAGGAGAGAAAGAGAGAGAGAGAGAGCTTGAAAGAAACCGATTAGAGTGGAACAAGTGAATATATTTGTAAGAAAAAGGATTATACAAAAATAATAAAGAAGTTACACGGTCCAAAGGTTTGAGTTGGAATCTAACGGCTACCCCACACCCTGTGCCGCGCCCGGCACAACATTATTGGTAGCAGCGGTGGGATAGTCGCGATCAAGGACCATGAAAATCCTGAACCTTTAACGTCTGCAACAAAAAGAAAATATAAAATTAATAAATTGGATGAACAACTGCTATATTGAAGCAGACGGACTCAAACACATCCACATGCAACCCATACGGATGACAGCGATAAGGAAATCACGGTCAAGCAGCTGAAAGCCGAAAGGAAACACCAACGCTCAAGGACCAACATCGATCCACGACCTTCGCCAAGGCAACGCAACGCAAACGGACAATGCATCGCCGACAGACAACGCACCAACGCGGGACAATGACCCACCAACAGCGTTAGCAATCGATCGATCCGATAAGCGAACCGATAAGCGACCATGCGAATCACCGTACTATTACTGTAAGTCGAACTTTATTTAAATGTCAATATCGTTAAAACAAGTAAAATTTAAAAGTCCGCGATTTCTGAGCGTGCCAGCGCGATTGGCAAATAGATTCGGACTTGTAACTTCGATACGAGTAGCAGAAGAAGCTGTTCGCGATATTCGTGGAAGCGTGCGAAAAAATTTAGAAGAACATTATTCAAGTTCCGATTCATCCGAGAGACACGAACCGAATAATAATGATAATTCAGTACAAGACGGACCAAGTCGCGTTACAGTAAGAAGAAATGATTCCCCGATATCCATTGATATTAGTTTATTCGAGCCACGTGCGCAAATAAATATCGATAACGAAGCTGTCGATAGAGAAATCGAACGCTTGCAAGAACAGGCCAGACAAAGTGCAACCGCGAACTATGAAGACGCCGGCCGCCCGGTCGAAAACACCAGTAACATATTTTTAGCCGAACTCGTACATAGTTTCCGAGAAATGCAAGATGAAATACGAGATTTACACGAACAAGTGCGAAACGTACATATTAAGCAAGGAAACTCTAATGAACCACGAACAAATATAAACGATGACCCACACGACGTGACGTATGGACGTACCGAAAGCAATATTAGAAACAGACGTAGTACATCCCCGCACTATCTACCTTTAAAAGAAGCGAATAATAATTCCCGAATTTGGCGCGAACAATGATTCCCGAATTTGACGGAACATCGCGACAAAAATTACAAAAATTTTTAAACGCAAGTACATACGCGGTACAAAATATTAAGTACGCAGACGAAGAATCGTTAATGCAAGCGATCTTATACACTAAATTAAAGGGTAAAGCCATGCAAAACTTCGAGACGCGTAATATACAAACGTTCGAAGATTTAAAGCAGCAGCTCGAAACGTGCTATCAAGCAAAAAAAAGCATAACACTTACAGATAGAATTTAATTCTTTAAAACAAAAATCGAGCGAAACCGCCCATGCATTCGGCCAACGTGTCGATACACTAGCCATGAAACTATATGAGTCCATGATGGAAGGGGAAGAACGCTCTCCTTCATTTAAACAAACATACAAGAAATCATTAAAAAACAGGCTCTAATAAATTTTCAAATTGAATTACGCGATGAACTAAAAATTCTCGTGCGATCACAATGATATACTTCCAAGAAGCGATAAATGGCATGAGCGCAGAGGAGAAACTCATCGGACCGTCCGTAACACGAGCATCCGGCTTTCCTAATAAAAATAAATTCGACGCTAAACACACGCGACCAACTCGAGACACCAACATACAATGTTATAAATGCGAAAAATCTGTTCACTATGAACGCGATTGCCGTAGCAATAATAAATATACATTACCAAAACCGGAAAAATCTATGCGAATAAATACCATAAATAAATTTTGCAAATATTGCAAAAAATCCGGACACACCGCAACGAATGCTGGAATTTAAATGGACGAGCAACGATAGTAGGTATACTATGTCAGTGCTAACCCAGGTCCTCTGAGGTGCGAGGCTAACCGCGGTGCGGGGTGAGTGACGTCACGCGCGGGGAAGGAGGAATAGCAGCGCGCGGTGGGTGACGTCACCCGCGAGGTGAAGGGGGAACCGTGGCGCGAGCGATGGACGAGAGGGTCCGGGAGGTGAAGGGGGATCCGCGGCGCGACAGATGGACGAGGGGGTCCGCGCAGTGAAGAGGGATCCGCGGCGCGACCGATGGACGAAGGGGAAAGGAGATCCGCGGAAAGAAGACGGTGGTGTGAGAAGGAGCTACATATGGGAAAAGGATAATGCTACGAGTGCGACAAGGATGTCATCATCGTGGGACAAGGACGACGCATAGGTGGGAGAAGGACGACGCAAAGGTAAGTGAGCAACGAGTATATGAAAGAGAGAGAACGATAGTACCGCGCAAAGACAACGCGTGCGAGAGAGAGAACGATAATACCGCGAAACTTACAATTAGCGCGCACGAAAGAGAGAACGATAGCGCAAGAACAACGCGTGCGAGAGAGAACGATAATACCGCGAGACTTACAATTAGCGCGCGCGAAAGAGAGAATGATAATATCGAGATTAACGCAATACTTACAACTAGCGTAAGAGAGATGTAGGGAACACATGATGGGGACGCAAGGAGAGGCGCGTAAATAATTACATTTTTTTTAAATTGAAACATAACATTTATTTATTAAAAATCTATACATTTTTTCTGTGTCATAACGCGAGAGCTTACTTATTCTAAGCGCGAGAGAAAGAGATAGACTTAACATTAACGCACTGAGAGAGAGAGAGAACGATATTTATAACTAGCGCAGGGATGGGAACGCGAGGAGAGGCATGCAAATAAATAGATTTTTTTAAATTAAAATATATAATATAAATTTATTAAGTGTGTTTTATACAATTTTGTGTGTGTGTGTGTGTGTATACTTAAAATTGAGATTAAAATAAAATAAAATTTAAAATATATAAAATATAAAATATAAAGTATAAAAATATAAAATATAAGAAATATAAAATATAATATAAAAATAATAATATTGGGGGATGCGCGGGTGCGGGGGTGGAGAGTCAGAGAGGAGCCGGGTCAGGGGGATGGCCGCTCCTGTAACAGAAAAAAAGATAAGGCAGTTGTTTAATACAAGCGTAGTTAGAGAGTTAAGATTTATAAAAAAAACTTACATCTGTGCTCCCCACATGCCATTGGGCGCCCAAATCTCCTCCTCCATGTAGGGCTCTTCCCCGAAGAGCCGCCGCAGGTCGAAGATGTCCTCCTTGTCCTGCGGACTCTTCGGAGCGTCACCCCACATGAAGATCTTTCCTCATATAAATAATATCGACAATATGATGCTTTCTTAAGACAAATTTTATGGACGGACGAATGCACCTTCCATACGACGGTAAAGTGAATCGTCACAACGAGCATCATTACGCCGTGGAAAATCCACACTGCCGCAAAGAAGTGCACGTGCAGGGACGGTTCGCCGTTAATGTATGGATGGGCATCGTTGATGAGTATGTCATCGGCCCACATTTTTGCGAGACTATTAATGCGGAAAGTTATTCAGCATTTTTAGAAGATCATCTATCCGGGTTACTAGAAGATGTCCCGCTAGATATCCGTCGACGTATAATATTTCAACAGGATGGTCACCCGGCTCATACATCATATTTGGCGCGGACTCATTTGAATCGCACTTTCCCCAATCGATGGATAGGCATTCGAAGTCCTTTGTTTAAATGGCCTCCGCGTTCTCCGGATATGACTCCGATGGATTATTTTTTGTAGGGTTACCTCAAAGATAAAATATATTTAACATTACCGCGTACTAGAGAAGAACTTATCGATCGTGTCCGACGAACAAGCGCTACGATAACACCTGCAATGTTATCAAAAGTACGCGAAAATTTTATGCGCCGAGTGGCTATTTGTCTGGAGAATAACGGTGGTTATTTTGAGCATTTGTTATAAATAAATGTATTTATAACAACGCCAAACGTGTTGTCCTTATTTATATCTGCTTTCCCCTCGCACTTTTGTCGATCTTGAAATACAGTTCACAAATTACAATGATGAGCAATTTAATAAATAGTATTGAATCTTGTAATCTAATTTTTCAACGAAAATGAATCTAAGCCGACATATGAATGTGGAATGTCTCAAAAACTCTGCATTTTTCTTATCTTCCTCTCTACCTCCATCATTTTTTCGAATAAGTTCTTTATATTGTCCTTATTACAAACATTTCCTTGATCTGAAATCAAAGATTTAGTTTAACGCCTCACCGCGCTTTTCGACATGTGCAGCCGTGTTACGCAACGCATTATAACAAACATAGTAATATTATATTAATATTTATTATGTTACTTATTTTACTATTATTTATAATAATATTAATATTTATATTTATATTAATACTTATATTTATATTAATATTTATATTATTATTTATATTATTATTTATATTTATATTTATTTATATTATTTGTATGTGACATTATTTCCTTCAAACTGTGAACAAGATTCTAACACTTTTAAGTTCCCGCTATTCTTTCAGCTCACCATTACTACATTAAAAAAGGATTTAGAACAGGCGCGTTGAGAGTTCACAGATTATGAGATAAACAACTTATGACTCGTAGGCTTCGCGCCGTATACAACACGCCCGCTTGTTCTGTTTAATCTGCGCACGCAATCATCGATAATATCGGCACGCGTATTTCTCGATCGATCGAACTCCTACAGGATAGGCAATCGGTCATACTGCCGTCTATTCAAGTGCAACACCCTGTACATAGGGATGAGGAAAGAAAGGAGAGAATAAGAAAGACGATAAAAATATATCGCATCATCAATTTATTATAAGTATGGATTCGAAGAATCATCATGACGTTTCAACTACCAATTATAAATCTTAAATACATTTTGTAAAGCGCAATTTTTTACATGATTTTCACAACGCATAGTATTCTTAACATCTAACTTATTTAAAGAATCATTTAAAGAACATCCTCATCGTCTACATCCAAAGATTCAATAATGACATCGTTTCTCGCATCATTATCCAGTATATCGGCTAGCCATTGCCGTTTTTCGTGTCCTTTAACGTACACGAGAGGTGACGCATCATCCTCCTCCGTTGCACCCATCACCGCCGTCGTGATTAAGCGGTTCGACTTCCAATATGAAACGTGTTCAGCATTCCACGATAATCCATGGTGGTTTTTAATCAGCCATAAAACCTGACATCTTTCAGATTTTGTGAGCGTGTGGTACCGAACATGTAAAAATGTAATGAGAAAGTACGGATCCTTTTTCAAAACTGCAGCTTCCTTCACGACAAAATTTTTCCCAACGATAAATCCTTGCAGATCCACAAACATTGGCGCAGTCATGATGACAAGATCCGATCGCAAACTGATGTCGATCGTCAAACATCTCAATCTTTTTTTCTTCATGTGCAATGGAGGGGATATTTGCTGACCAATGTAATTTTGCGGACTACATTAGTCAATGGATTATATTCGACAACCCGATCGTGCAAAATAAGACGATAGGCGGTAGTATTCGCTGGTATATTTTCCCTGCATTCAAACTCTACTCTCACGTCCACGGTAGCAATTTTGACAGACTCGCTTTGTCGCGAGCAATCAATGATCGCTAGAGGACTGCAATGTAAAAACTTTGGAATGGTTAATAGCGCATTTCGTGCTATTATCGCATCCGTAATAAGATTTGCGAAAACGAGAATACATGTCGAATAGGACGGCGAATCTATTTTTTTCAAAATCTAAATTTAAATCATCGTAGAGATAAAATTCCGAGTTTAAATAGAGTTTAACGTTGGTCAATTTGCAGTCATCAAACAATGTAATATCTTGTGACAATGAATTCTTTTTACCAGTTTGCAGTGCAAAGATCATATCGCGGTTTCTCTAGCTGGGAGGCGGCTTTCACGGTCCACGAATGTTTGGTCATGCTATGTAGCAAAGGAAATTCGTACAAATCCCAAGATCGGAAACTCATGTTCAAGTATCGTTCGCTTTCCAACATTCGCAATATTGATAATTTATTAATCTCATTCAATATTACATGAGGCATACGTCACTGTATCTTGAGTAATTCAATCTCAACTTCCGACGACGGATGTCCGAATAGACAATTATTATCGTTGCGCGAACGTATCAAAATCAATTCGTGACGCGCGATAATCACAACGCGTTTATAATCTTCGCAAAATCCCAGCAACATGTTGAGCGGCACGCAAAAGTTGAAATAATTTTTGTCACCGTTGTACGTCAAATCCCACGCAGCGTTCTTCAAGTTTATACTTTTCTGATGTGTAAGAGAGACATAATTTTTGAGCGTCGATGTTATTCCAACATTTCTGTTGCGATTAATCTCTACTCCGTCGAGTTTGTATCGAAGCTCATCAAACATGAATGCGACGCAATTGTTTCCCAATACAACCTTCATTTCATCATTCGCTTTACGCACATTAAACCTTCCCTCGATGTAAAAAAAGCTTTCGCACGGTAACGTGTACAAATCCTGATGTTGTATAGGTAATCGTATCTCGTCACTGTATCCAAACGTCGTTTTGACGTACGGATTGTACGTATGAATCTCAATCTTGACGATGCGATCGTCAAAGACTGACTCACCTTCGATATTCAAAACATCAATCATTCTTTTCGTACGATGAATCCCAATGATTTCAAAAATTCACGATTCAACGCGCTCAGCTTCTTTTTAACGGCTATCTTATTATTGTCACCCGATACTGCTCGCCTTACTGCAATAGTATTGTCCCGCGTAAAAGTATTTGTCTCTCGCGTGCTCCGTTTCGTTCAGCACAAGCATATTATGTTTGTAGCCGCCGTATATGCAATCTTATGGTAATTTCCTCTCCTCGAAAATAGAGCAATCGACCTCTTTGATCCACAATACGTATCGTTAAATCCGTAATGCTCCGTACGACGATCGGCAGATAAATGATCTGTGCCGGCGTTTCCGATATCTTATATCCTGGCGACACGCTCGGTGAAAATTCATGTATCGTGTGTATGCGCATGCCGTTGCTGTACACCAGTAGTCACATTGCATTCTATACGAATAATATTTACGTCTATGATATTAACAGGTTCATCCGATTCGTACCACTTGCGAGGATGCAATATACGATTCGACGAGAATCCAAGCAAGGATCCTACATTGTCGGATTTGGTAAAGTTTATTCTGTAGGCGCATTTGATTTCGCTTTTTAGCGTACTGTGATTGGCGCGGAGCGCTATTGGATATTCCTCATCATAATCGTTTTCAACATCTCTGGAAAGGCGTTCATCTCGTAAAATTGCGCGTTTGAGATAGTCATTTATGGCGTGCAATTCGTACGATCCTTCGGGAATCGTAATTTCCTTGTCGTTGTTGCCAAAATAAAATTTATTATTCGAAAAATTTACGTTCGGAATCGTATGATAAGTTTCAAAATCCGTTAATCCGAGCTCGTAATCGGCATCGGTCAAATCTATAGCGGGGAAATAACTTACAGCAAGAACGCTGCTTCTGCCAGTCAACGTAAGTGTCAGTGACATGTCGAACGAATACTGAGTCGTGACGATGGATTGTCAGGCTTTAAATTGATCGTTTGAAGAAATTTTAAACACAACTGTCCACAGATACTCTGAATTTTGATAGGATGTGTAATTGTATTCAACTTTTTTCACTCGTCCGAAATATCGCACAAGTTCCTTGGGCGGTCGAAGATTTCCAAAACTGTCGAAATATACGACATGATCACCCCTCTTTGCGTTCGCTACCCAATGAGTACCGGGACCATCAACGTCATCCAAATTGACGATACCGCTCTCGTTTCGTCGTACACCGCTTATCGATAAATTATTGCGCATGAAAACACCTCTAAAGAAAGGTTAGGTATGCGGATATGTTTTGCAAATTGTTCCAATTGCACGTTAGTTGTCGCACCCGTAGGCATTTTTAATGTTTTTTCGACGTTTTTTTTTCTCTTAGACTTTGTTGAGAATCCCTGTCCACGCTTGTACTGAGCGAGATAAAGTCCGCGACCTTCCATAGCGCGATTGTGACGCTGCATCTCTTCCAGCTGACGTTGCGCCGCCTTGCTATCGTTTATTGCCTTTGCGATTCCCGCTGCACCGTCGGCCAAAGAACCGACAACTCCCAACAACGGTAAAAGTTGTAAAATACCACCGCGTTTCGCTACTGGAAGTATTCGTTTTTTCCTCTTCTTTGTCGTCGATGGCTTTTTCATCCTCATGCCGAGTTTTGTCTTTGTCTTCATTGCCGCCCAAACAATCGTAGCGAATGCTCTTTCACCGAGAGTCGAATTCCTCGCGGTAATGTGTTCTCGCGCTCTTGCAGCTAGTATGTGATCTGCAATGTGACGTTGGTCGAGGTCGTTGCTTCGCGCGTAAGCAATGTCGTGTTCGCGACACGCTGCGTCCGATGGATTGATGCCTCGATCGCCTCTAGCCAATCGTTTCTCTAATCGAGTTCCCGGGCCGCAAAAGTGATAACCGGGAATATGTAATTCGATGGGAAGCGCGTTTATCGCACGATTTAAGAGACCGCTGCCTCTTACGATTCTCGCTGACATTTGTAGCAATTTTTTATCAACGGTGGTGGACCGTCAATGTGTGTTCGTTGCCACGGCTGGTTGTAATGTCGCATGCACGAACGATATTGTCGAACCTCCGTATCAGCCTTTATATATTCGGGAAGCTTGTCCCACAATCGTTCAACGTAATCACCGAAATTTTGCTGTAAAAGAATCTTTGGGATGTACTGCAGTTGTTCGGTGGTAAGCCGGAGAATGTCTCTCTCATCCTACAGAAGGAGAAACATTTTTGATACTGAACGGTTTTGAGTCGAGACACTTCTATAAATAGGTCTCCCCCTCGCGATCATTTGCAAAATTGATTCGAAAGAGAAAACATGCGGTTCGTGCGACAAGCGCAGGTAATCAAAGTATCAAATTTCGACGATAGACTAATATCGGAGAAAAAAGTACGCAAGCATGGAAACATGCTATCGACTACTATACGCGGTATCGTTTGCGGTCCTTCAAACTGTGGTAAGACAAACGTGTTGATTAGTTTGATAGAAAGTCCGCACGGTGTACGTTTCGAGAACCTGTACGTATACTCGAAATCGCTTCAACAGCCGAAATACAAATACTTGGAAAATTTATTAACACCTATAGACGAAATTGGTTATTTTACATTCTCTATAACAGCGATGTCATTCCGAGCGAGGCGCTTTCGAATTTCATCTTTATCTTTGATGACGTGGCGTGCGACAAGCAGGATACGATAAGAGAGTACTTTGGAATGGGTCGACACTCGAGCGTTGACTGTTTCTATCTTTGTCAGACGTACGGCAAGATACCTAAGCATCTTATACGCGACAACACGAACCTGCTGATCCTGTTTAAACAAGACGGCACAAACTTGAAACATGTGTACAACGATCACGTGAATACCGACATGTCTTACGACGATTTCCGTGCATTGTGTCAGAAATGTTGGCAACACAAATATGGCTTTGTAGTCATTGATAAAGATAGTACGTTGATCAAAAGACGGATATAGAAGAGGATTTAACGATTTCGCGATACCGTAAAGCGATCAGTCGTCATGGACACATCGATCGAGCATCATGAACGGCGATCGTGAAAAGATTTGCGACAGAGATTGCAAAAACGAGCGAATCGATTCGCAAAAAATATCGCGCTTTGAAAACTGGTAGAATGGATAAAGATATCATATTGGAAAGGCAATTTAAGCCGATTACCGAGCCTTTAAAACAGCTTGTCGAAAATACTGTCGAATCTGATGCGTCGAAAATCGAACCGTTGAGTTTGGAGAGAAGCATGTGGAAAAAATAAAAGAATCAAAGCAAGGAATAAAGCGAGCACGGATAAATATGCCGATAAATGATTCACCGATATATTCGACACCAAATCGATCAAAGCGAAGGAAGCAATTTTCTAATATGGCTACTGTTTCTATTCCGATAAAAATACAACCGTGTCAAACAATACCATCCACGTCCGTCGAAGAAATTTACGAGACCACACCCGATTCGTTTGTAACATCGGTCCAATACGAATTAGAAACGACCGAAGGTCAGAAAACGTTCCGAGAGCATTTAGGTCCACTTGCGCAAAAATATATAGGAGATATTATGAGTGTTGATAAAAATAGGAGTATGGATTACGTCTATGGTGTTAAATTTGCCAGCGAAGGAATGATGTTCGGTGTTAAATGTTTCGATGTGGACAAGGAAGATAATATAATTATCGATGGAATAAAATATAAGGGAACCGAAGGTATCTACGATTTGATTTTTAAAAAATTTCCCAATAATAAAAAATATACTCGAAATGATTTGTATAAATATCAAAGTATATTAAATATAACAAATGCGTATAAGCGCGACAACAAAGTTAATAATCCTATTAAAACTAAAAGGATACAAGTACAAATTACATAATTGCGCCATTATTCCCCGATAGAAAGGTGGGAAGAGGTATAGACGCGCCGCACACCAAGACACTAAGCGACAACATGATCGATTACGTGCATTGGAACGATCCCAACGAATTGGAGGATCGTTTGCGATTGCTAGATACCTCGCGTCGAGCCGGCAACAATGCTCACGACAATGAAATCTTATCAATTATCGAAGAACTTCGCGAGGCTGGCATTATTATAAATTAAACTATGCATCGGCGATACGCGTCATTCGGTCAATGTTCTCGATACCGAAATGCCGATTAATAAAATTTGGATTAAGACAAGGTGAAAGGCATTTACGAGCAATCACAAGTTATTGAGTGTGAGAAAGTAAAATTTAATACATATTTAAGTGGACGTTTCGGTTCTTTCTTTGAACCCTCTTCAGCACATTTTACAATTTAACAATTTAAAAAATTCCTAACATATATATTATCGGTCGGTCGTTAGCAGTCAAATAACAATACAATCCATTGTATGGACATTTATGCAATACAAAAAACCTAATGAATATGTATAATTTTTACGCTCAGATTTTAAGGTGATTACGATCCTGGTTAGTTGGTCCATCTTCCAACTTATCCCTCGTTGTTTGGCAAGGGAGGTTGATAATGTCCAGATCCTTGATAATAATTATTATATAGAGTAATCGAACACTCGGGCACCGATAATACAAAAAATATGAAAAATATAAAAAATTATGATATGTAATATTAACGTACCCAAAATTCGCAAACACAGATATATTTATTGTTACAAAATTAAAACGTATCGAACAATAGACTCGTATAGGTCGCTCTATGTCTTATATATACAAAAACGAATGTTATTTATTATTGTGTTTTTTAGATAATTTGTCTATAGCTGTAACGTATATCTCGTTCAAATTCTCGGTATCCGTCTGCAAATTAATTGCAGTATCTTGTTTTTTAATGTGTATCATTTCTGAAACGAGCCTTTTATAATAAAACTTTTCTTTATCGAGGATTTTGACATTATCCCAATCAAATGCATGATTATACTCAAAGCAATGGTCCGCTATGACAAATTGTCCTTGTATCTTCGTGTTAAGATTTCTACGATGTTCCGAGATTCTAGTTTTTAAATTACATTTTGTTTGCCCAATGTATGTTGCCTCGCAATCTAAGCAATTGATTCCATAAATCACATTTTTACTGTCTAATTTTGGTACAGGGTTTTTATGTGTTTTTATAAACATATTCAACTTATTCTTGCTGAAATATGCTAATTTTATATTTGTATCTCGAATGATTTTATTGAAGCCCTCACTGATATTCGAGTAAAAAGGGAGTACGAAATAAGTAGCATTTTCCTTACTATCTTGATGATATTTAACTTGATTTAAGATTTTATTGTTATGTTTCTTGATTAGATATCTGACACGATGATTAATCACATTAAAAA
Organism: Camponotus floridanus; assembly: GCF_003227725.1. Taxonomy (NCBI): domain Eukaryota; kingdom Metazoa; phylum Arthropoda; class Insecta; order Hymenoptera; family Formicidae; genus Camponotus; species Camponotus floridanus. The sequence goes on along the minus strand of NW_020229318.1, from coordinate 233,647 downwards.
TAGTTGTTAGTGGATAACTATTTTTCAGTAATGTATCAACAATAAATTCAATATTTTTCTTATGGAAAACTGGATCAGACAGAAGAAAGGCTTTATCAATCAAACTAATGATAGTTCCCCTTTTTTGATTCATGGGATGTAATGAGTGAAAATTAAGATACCTTCCAGAAAATGTTTTTTTATGGAACCAATCAAATTGTATTTTGTTGTTATTAACAGACATTGTGACATCTAGGAAATTCAAGCAATTCTTGTCTCCGATTTCTACACTAAACTGTATTCGTGGATGGAATGAATTGAAAATGTGTAGTGTGTTATTAATTTCGTACATCGGTAAAGACATAGCTATGTCATCTACGTATCTGAAGTAAAATGCGGGGCGATATGTAAGTAAGTTTAATGCTTTCCTTTCTAAGTCCCTCAAGAATATATCGGCTACTACAGGGGATAATGGGGAGCCCATTGGTGTGCCATGCGTTTGTTCATAAATTTTGTTATTAAATTTAAAAAATGTCGATTTTAGAACGAATCTGACCGCTAACATAAATTCGTTCTTTGTGACAGCACAATTGTGGGAAATATCATCCCATATACTTTCAATGCAAATTAAAGTGTCCTCTATCGGGATGTTAGTAAAAAGTGAGAGTTCTGTCTGATCCAGTTTTCCATAAGAAAAATATTGAATTTATTGTTGATACATTACTGAAAAATAGTTATCCACTAACAACTATTTTTAATGTGATTAATCAACGTGTCAGATATCTAATCAAGAAACATAACAATAAAATCTTAAATCAAGTTAAATATCATCAAGACAGTAAGGAAAATGCTACTTATTTCGTACTCCCTTTTTACTCGAATATCAGTGAGGGCTTCAATAAAATCATTCGAGATACAAATATAAAATTAGCATATTTCAGCAAGAATAAGTTGAATATGTTTATAAAAATACATAAAGACCCTGTACCAAAATTAGACAGTAAAAATGTGATTTATGGAATCAATTGCTTAGATTGCGAGGCAACATACATTGGGCAAACAAAACGTAATTTAAAAACTAGAATCTCGGAACATCGTAGAAATCTTAACACGAAGATACAAGGACAATTTGTCATAGCGGACCATTGCTTTGAGTATAATCATGCATTTGATTGGGATAATGTCAAAATCCTCGATAAAGAAAAGTTTTATTATAAAAGGCTCGTTTCAGAAATGATACACATTAAAAAACAAGATACTGCAATTAATTTGCAGACGGATACCGAGAATTTGAACGAGATATACGTTACAGCTATAGACAAATTATCTAAAAAACACAATAATAAATAACATTCGTTTCTGTATATATAAGACATAGAGCGACCTATACGAGTCTATTGTTCGATACGTTTTAATTTTGTAACAATAAATATATCTGTGTTTGCGAATTTTGGGTACGTTAATATTACATATCATAATTTTTTATATTTTTCATATTTTTTGTATTATCGGTGCCCGAGTGTTCGATTACTCTATATAATAATTATTATCAAAGATCTGGACATTATCAACCTCCCTTGCCAAACAACGAGGGATAAGTTGGAAGATGGACCAACTAACCAGGATCGTAATCACCTTAAAATCTGAGCGTAAAAATTATACATATTCATTAGGTTTTTTGTATTGCATAAATGTCCATACAATGGATTGTATTGTTATTTGACTGCTAACGACCGACCGATAATATATATGTTAGGAATTTTTTAAATTGTTAAATTGTAAAATGTGCTGAAGAGGGTTCAAAGAAAGAACCGAAACGTCCACTTAAATATGTATTAAATTTTACTTTCTCACACTCAATAACTTGTGATTGCTCGTAAATGCCTTTCACCTTGTCTTAATTTGTATTGAGTTTTCGACGAGCTTTAATATACTTTAAAATTTGGATTATCGTTGGGAACGTCGAACAATTTGTACTATGAATGGAATGGATTATGAGAAATTACGTTCGCGATAACGCTCTTTGTCAGACTACTATCGGCTTTGACGCAAGGTTGCGCAAGATTCAACGCGTAACACAACCGGAAGCTGATATCGACGCCGTCAACAAACGATAAACTTTTGAGAGATCGACAGGGAGAAATTGAGCAAAAAATTATCGCGCTCGAAACAAACGCGCAGGCGCTGCGATTAATGATGGATGAGATAAAGAATGTGCTGAGATATGCAACATCTGACTCAGCACAGTAAGCGAGATATACGGATATACTAATATCGCATATTAATTATGCCTCGATCAAATGTGCGAGAGAACAAAAACACCTCGGAAAAGCGACAACTAGTCGAGGAATTACATGCTCCGGCGAGAAGAAATTTTCCACGAATTGTACGCGGATACGACGATCTGTGGCAGGCGGACGTAGTGGACATGCGTTCGTACTTTCGACTCAACAAGAGTCATAAATACATACTCACGGTTATCGATGTGTTGAGCAAGTGGGCCGTACCACTCAAGAGCGGGAACGAAATGTCCGAAACGATTGCAAAGTTTATTGGAGATGACGAAAAATTTTCAAACCGACAGAAGAAAAGAATTTTACATCTCGAATGTGCAGAAACTCATGAAGAAACACAACATTAATCATTACTCGACATTCCGTTATGAAAGCCTTGGTCGTGGAACGATTCAATCGTATTTTAAAAAACAATATGTGGAAAATGTTTACGTTGAATGGAAATTACAAATGGGTCGACGAGCTATCTCGGCTCGTTGCAGAGTACAATACGCGAAAACATCGCACCATCGGTATGAGACCTGTCGACGTCACTACGGCGATCGCCGAAAAACTTTTAAATACGGTGTACAGCAACGTAAAAATTGCGGCTCCGCCAAATTTAAAGTAGGCGATTCGGTACGCCTGAGCAAATACAAGACCATCTTTGAAAAAGGTTTCACACCTAATTGGACGACCGAAGTGTTTAATATTATCGAGGTGCAGAAAACTAATCCCGCGACATTCATACTCGAAGATTCGCGGGGAAATCCCATCGCTGGAGGATTCTACGAATACGAGTTACAACGCGTCGCCAATCTTGACGTATATCTCATGGAAAAAATTTTACAAAAAAAGGGTGACGAGGTTTACGTGAAATAGTTGGGAATGGATAAACTCTTGGATTCATAAAAATAATGTATTGTAAACATTTATTGAATCATAAAATATGCGTATAAAATATATAAAATTTATTAAAATATAAATATAAAATGTATAAAATGTATAAAATATATAAAAAATATATACATGGTTATGTACAAAATATATATACAAATATATACAATATAAATATTTACAATTAATAAACAAAACATACATTTATTTACAACGGTATCCGATAATGTCCCCACGGTAGCGTATCGGTGGTATCGGGTACGATATACCGCTTGTCGTCGTACGGACTCAGAGCAATTTTTGTCTCACGGATCGTGTATACTTGGTGTAATTTAGATCGTATACACGACTGCTGACGCGTCATTTCAATCTCTTCGTTCAAGCACCGCGTGTATCGTTGAACGTTATCGTTTTCGCGACAATGTTGCTCTTTACGCCTTTAACTTTCTTCGTATCGTTTTTCCCATTCACTCGTAACGCGTACATTTTTGCTCTGAGCCCGACGAATTCGGTCATTATGGCACCGTTGTTTTTGTCCTTCATCAGACCCGGTACCTTTTTATTTACAAGCGGTATACCGTACACATTGTCCACCGCATAAACGCTCGTGTCGAATCTAGCGATGTCGCGCTTCATATTCTCATACACATTCGCACATTCGATGTGATATATGAGACTGTCCGTATCGGTATACATTACTCGGCATTTGTCGCGATGGTGTCATATACTCGTGATGAAATTCGTACAAACATGTCTTGGATATGTCGAGGATGCACATACCCACGTAAATCGGTTTGTAGAATTTCACCTCGAGTTTACGCAATTCCACAGCGATTAAGTTTTCTGAAAAAACGCTTCTGCTGTGGAAATTTGGTTTCGCAATCATCGCCTCTGCGTCGTACCGACCGTCCCACTTTGTTAATAATTTTACATCGACACGATTGCGCACATTTTCCATCGTTTTACCAAACACCGCATTGTTCATTAATTTATATAAATTTTTTTCGGAATCATTTTTAGCCAATGTTCTGAAAAGTGTATTTAATTATATATAATTTTAAAGCCAGGGAGATTGTGAAAACTGTAAATTTCTTTGTATTTTTGTTACACAAAGGCTGTGCCGCGTACACTGCTGCAGGTTGCGGTAGTGTATCACGTAACGCTTCTTATCGTATAACATTGCAAGCAGCTTGAATTCCCGCTTACCAGGTGGTTTGTCGCGTGTCGGGCAAAACGGTAGGTCTGTGTGCGCATCGTGAAGATATTGCGGGTATTCGAGGTCCACTTCGAGGATATCCGTAGGCAAATCTAGCGCGATGAATGATATGTCAAAATTGGACACGTCGTCGACCCATCGAAAATCAGCATAGGGCAGCGGTTGACACATTGCCCATCCATACAAATTACATCAAACTACATCAAGTACGATGATGGTTTCGATGGATCTTAACAAGTACAAGGATAATAACAAGTACATGGACGACTCCATGTACTTGTTAATAGCGCGAGCGTATCTACCCGAATATTGGCTCAGACCACCGCGTATACTACGTTCGATAAACATAACCATGTCGATGTCTGTAAGCAACTCGAACATGATCTTTGTATGCTTCAACATGGCGTCCCACGTGTATCCGGGGAGAGTATAATAATACGCGAGTATAATAATACGGTTGAGTCCGTAACTTTCAATACATTTATCTCGAAAATTTTCGAAAATGTCGGCTAATAACAAGACATCAATTTTGAGGTACAAGTCGCTATATTCGCCTAGCGTCCGAATGGAGAATCACGTCCAGACGTTCTCGGCGTGCGCGTAATCGCTCTCGAATATAGTTTCACCAATCAAGGAACTGTAAAACGATTCGCGCGGTGGTAAACACGTATCTTGCAACCTGTCAACGGAATCGATGTATTCGTATGGAAATACACTTTTTCGCGTTAACAAATTGAAATTTTCGGTAGATAAATTTTGAAATTCCGATTTTAAAATTTTGAGTTTATCTTTGTCCAAAAATGATGCCAATTTATCGAGACTCGATGCGAGAAATTATATGAATCGATGAAACGTAATTTTATTTGATTTTTTGATTCTTCTTTAAAATCAACACTTTTAGTAAACGAAATATATTTTTCCTTGGTTATCAGTAATAACTCGATTTTCCCTTCGAACGCTGTGGCTATTTCCTCGATAATAAAATGAGAATCGTAACCGGTTATATTGTGAAAAACTATCGGAATACAAAAAGAATCTTTATAATTTAGATTACAATTTGAATGGGCAGGACCTCTGTACCGCCCGGTCAGATGGCAATGATCGCGAACGATGGCGTGTATCGTCTTGCGCAAACGGCTTTTCGCATATATGACAACGAGTGGCGCTATGGAATTTCTCCCACTCTTCGGAAATTAAATTTACCATGGGGACATTTGTTTTTAAAATATTTTTTACACGTAACGCCAAATTTTTAAGGTCTGCGACGAACCATGCTAAACAATCGGCGCTACGATGCGAATGATACGTCGATAATGAGTCGTCAAACGAGCAATGTACATAGTAAGCTAAACTAAATACTTGATGATATTGATATAATTTCTCTTCTTCCGTCTTGGCCAGGACGCATTCCAGATCGGCGTAGACCACAAATGGAAGCCGCTCCTTCCGATTAGGGTTGCTGAACTCGAGCCACTTGTCCTTGTCGCTCGGCAATCGGACAGCGCAGTCGTTTAGCTTTCCGCAGTCGACCATATGGGACTACAACTTGTCGTCTAAATAAAAATAATGTAGACATCTGTAAAAGAAATAAAAAATTTTTTTATCATAAGATTTTTTATATAAATTATTTGATATAATTATTCAAATAATATTAATTACACTTACCGGTCGCAGATATATTTCTTGTGATAATTTTTGGTTAGTTGTGAGTTCACGAGCCGGGATAAATTCTTGATCCTTGCAAAATGTCCTACGCTGTTGTCGTCTTCAATGTATAGCAGATTCACATGCTTATCCCGTTTCTGCTGCGAAAGATGTATCGGGATGCTGTTTTTGTCTTCGATGCCGTACACATTGATTGAAATGTCATTTGCATGTTCAAATTTCTTAATTTGATTCACAGTCACTGGAAACTCAATGTCCCGGAGATTCAGCACTGTCGCGTAATGCGGGAACGATGATTCTCGTTCCTTTCGGCGGGATACAGAGCGGCGACCACTGCCCACGCGAAACACGCATTGTCCTTTGATTGCACGTTAATCACCGCTCTCTTCATCATAATCTCCCGCGGTAACTTGATGTGACATCCCGCGCGCATGGAATTGTACTTGTTAATATTTACAGTTAAATTAAATATTCGCGATAATGCCCACCCGCTATCGCGTTCCTGAAACTCTTCTAGAAACGCTAGGGTGGACTCGATAACGCACTGTTCGTACCGCTCGCGTAAATCAGATATGGGAAAGAGTTCATAGTTTCTCGTATTCACACTTTTATTCGCGTGTTTATCACCCGACACAAATTCACTGTTGAATATAGTGTTCACTTTTACACTGCTGTGTTTTTTTTAAGCGTCCTGTACATGTTCCAACACAATGTCTTTGGCGTCATCGAGAAATTGGCGCGGTTCGATGTGATTATAGTTTATCACCGCACCAGTCGATACGCGACTCTCGAACGCCGTATCAATTTCGCGCCACACAAGTCCATTTTGGCGTGCACTACATCCGGCACCCGCGTGTACGAAACGTCCGCGTACCGAATTTTTCAACCCTTCGAGGCGCGCGATCTGAGTAATCAGCGATTCCGATCGATAATCGCGGTCGTTTGATTTGACTTTGCTCTTCCAGCGACTCGATGTACTCGTCGCATCGTTGCTCCCACACAATATAATTTTCCAACGAATCAAGCAAAACGGATTGCTCTCGCAAAATTTGCTCCTCCATATTGTAACACTTGCAAAATTTCTAATGACTGTCCTGATGCACTTTAGCTACTGGTGGGGTGGCCTCTCTATCATGATTTATATATCGTCTCATGCATTGTTTTATCATCGAACATTCTAGAATGATTTCATCTTACAAAAAATTCCCCGTAGTACCGTGTGCAATTTGACTTTGATAATTTCGCGTTTTGTCACGTACATTTGAAAAATCTAACGTGATTGCATCAGGGGCAGCCGTACATCGGCGCGATAAAATTTTGGAGGAAATTAAAAGGTTGCGTCAGCAATAATCCCCTCTACATCGCAATTTACGATACTATTTGAATTGATATTAATTCTAATACGATTGCAGTATTGCATCAATCGCGCGTGTGAAAGGTTTACCGCTGAAGAAATATGAATTTTTACGTTCCGATTCGAAACGGCGAAACTCCGCCGTGTAAGAAGCAGAAATGCGACACGTAAGTTTAAATCGTTTAAAAAATTTGTTATATTAATTAAATTATAAATATATTGGTCTAATTATTTATATTTTTATAGTATTCAGCCTCGTCGTGCGGCTCGCATACTTGGAAGAAGGTACGCTCTAACCCCGACGTCGTACAAGTATTTGGACATTGGAATAAGCGTTGGAGCTGTATCGTATGTGGAACTGATTCTCGGCGACAATCGAGGCAATCAAATAGTGTTGCCTTTTTCAATGTAGAATTTGTTGATGCGGAAGCAAGCAGACATTGAACAATTTCTACAATCGACTGCTCCCCCATTAAGGATTGGAGATTTAACGATTGAAATGTATGAATCGAAAATTGTAAAACTCACATTATGCGGCAATTCTTTGTACATGAAACCAGAAACGTTATTACATTTATTTAATTTTGAAAATTATATCGATCATATGCATCATTGGTTATGCGAGAATATCTCGTAAATGAAAAATTTAAACAATTTGAAACTGTATTACAACGTAGTAATATTACTACTGTATGCGATGCTGTAAAAACAATACGCGAGAGTGATGTCTTTGACAGCGAATCATTGATAGATTGCGAATTATTAATATGTGCTGTAAATGATATTCTTTACGATGCGTGCAATAAATAATTATTTTTATTCCATCTATGATTTTATTTCTTTCCTTCCATACGAATAGTCGACAATTTTTCTCAATACGCTCCGCTAAAGATGTAGAAAAATGCTGAGGTAGATGAGACGCGATGCTCTACAGAGCGATCCCGAAAAACCTTCCGTCTTTAAAATGACGTATTCCTGACACTATTCTAAGACAATTTTTTCTTTACCAAAATTTGATTTGAAGCGTAGTTTTTGAGTTATAAGCAAAAATAGTTAGTAAATCACGCGTCGGGTACAGGAGGCAGGCAGGGGCGGCCCGGCGCGCCGTGAGCGCGGGCGCAGCTGATCGCCCGACAGGCGATTACCACTGCATGAGTCACTAACTATTTTATCTTATAACAATAAAATTATGCTTTAAATAAAATTTTGGTAAAGAAGAAAATGTCTTAGAATTACATCAGGAATACGTGTTCCTTAAAATAATGTTAATTATTAAAAGTTATTCCGGATCGCCGACCGTCGAACATTGTAATCAGCTGATTGCTACATGCGATGTGTGTATGGCGGAGTGTGTACGTAAAAGAGAGAGGGAGAGAGAAAGAGAGAGAGAGAGAGGGAGGAAGGGTAAGAGGGACAGACATTCACACACTCGCACGCACGTACGCATACACTTTTTTCTCTCTCTCTTTCTCTCTTTTACAACACTCTGTCATTTAGTCACTCATTCTCTCACTCACTCACTTACTCACCTGCTTACTTATTGCTCACTCACCTGCTGCACGATTATTAGATCGCTGCACCGCTGATTGTTAGAGATGCGCGACATATCGAAACTTTCTCACTTCGAAACACTCTTACACTCGATTGACACAGATTACGCGATAAGGAGTACTGTTTATTACTCACTCGATTCACATCGTTTTATCGAGACTAAAAATTACTTTAAAAGAAACGCGAATGCGAGAGAACACATGACTCGACGCGAAGCGACGGACCGCGGAGACTGCGCGACCACGAGGGTTATATGTTGCCAGAAACGCGACACGCGACATCTAACAATAAACGCCTTGCGCGTGGCGCGTGATTGACGCGAGATAAGACGAACAATCGACTAAAACCTTCTCATTGCGAATGCGATAGAAAACATGAAACGTATAATGACGTACAAATCAAGAATACTACGACATGCTGATGGCACTTGGCGAGTATCACGGGCAGCAGAATCCTGCTGCAAGAAGATACGCCGAATTATATCCAAACCGAAGACATCCATCGGGTCATGTCATAGCAAACTATGAAAAGTCTGCGACCACAACCGGTTAAGAGACACGGAACGCCGGCAGCGCGGGCACGCGGCAGCCCGGCTTTCTCGCAAGCGCGCGGGCACGCGGCAAGCTGTGCACCTAGTACAGGGCACCTCGCCAGGCGGCACACGCCAACTGTGCTTTTCCCGTAATTAGGAAACAATAAGCGGCGGATATAAGGAGGACCCCCGCAGAGACAAGACACTCTTGTGATTATCGCATTAGAAACGCGCCTCGTGAAGATTGAAGATAGCAGCAAGAACGAGCATCCAGCTTTGGAAAAGAAGAAGAGACCAAGACAATACCACGGCGGCGAAGGAGAACGCGCCTCCTCTCCCAGAGGAGATAACCGTCCGGAAGAGGACGCGACCGGCATCTGTGCTCACGGGCCGAAGGAGCCACAAGGAGTCCGCAGGGCCACCCGCGGCACTCCCGCTGTCCCGAGGCGGCTCGACCACCAGAGGCCCACACTCGGGCGAGGCCTCCCAGGAATTTTGGCCCCGGAAGATAATCCTCGGGGTACGAATCCCGGCTTCCTTAAAAGACGAAAGGAGGAAGATAGTATACGACCCGTCGCTGGCCCGATCAACGAGACCAGGAGAGCGCAAGCCAAGAGCGTCGTAGTCTTCCACCCCCGGGACGCAAAGAGACCGAAGGCCGTCCTCAAGCCGAGGCCGAACACTCCGTTTCCGGTCTCACCAGGGTCCGTACCACCAGGGTCCGCACCAGTCGCCGCGATACCCTGGTATACGCCACCCCGGATCTCACCGGAACCGCTCGCCGTACGGGACCCCTGATTGTCGAGGAGACAGGAGGGGCTCCAGACAACGGCCACGCAGACTAGACAGGAGGTGCTCCAGACGACGGCCACGCAGACTACCAGGGAGACAAGGGAAGTGTCGACGCAGACCGACGCCATTCCTGAGGGATCAGCTCGCCACCGGGTCCGAAACGCGGGATCGCAGACCACGGAACAACACCGGCATCACAGGCGATACTCCCTCTATCGACATTATCGCCGATCTTATGTATGAAGGAGAAATAAATATTACTTATACCGTATTACCGTGTGATTATTGAGTACGAACCTGTCATTCCCTGCGGTTCCTTACAAATTGGTGACCCCGACGCACACGGTAATAAAATGGAGAACGAGGCAAGAGAAATCGTTCATAAAGTGGCGGTTAAGATTCCCCCTTTCTGGAGCGACGAACCAGAGTTATGGTTCGCACAGCTAGAGGGACAATTCATACTCAGCGGCATAACACAGGACTCTACAAAATACTCCTACGTCCTCTCCCAATTGGATTCCCGCCAGATAAAAGAGGTTAAAGACATAATAACGCAAACCCCCGAAGCGGACAAATATGAAACCATAAAAAGAGCCCTCATCCAACGAATGTCAATCTCTCAGGAGCAGCGGATACGGCAGTTATTAGAACTAGAGGAAATCGGCGATCGAAAACCCTCGCAATTTCTACGACACCTGCGCACATTAGCAGGAGAAAACGTGCCTGATTCTCTCTTGAGAACACTCTGGCTTGGGAGACTTCCCAATCAAATGCAGATGATTCTCGCAACCTGCACCGAGGATCGCCTCAATGAAGTAGCTGAACAAGCTGACCGCATCCATGAAATGTCATCAAGGGCCGTCGTAGCAGTAACTGATGCCCCTAAACCAAGAAAGTCTAACCCAACACTGGAAAAACAGATCCAGGCCTTAGCGAAACAAGTGGCAACCTTAACCACGCGTCTGGCAAGAGGAAGAGCGAAGGAAAGAGATTCAGACAGAAGGAGCCGAAGCCGAAGCCGAAGCAAAGAATATAATAAAAATCACTGTTTCTATCATAATAGATTCGGCGAAAAAGCAAAGAAATGCACGCAACCATGCACTGACAAAGACTCGGAAAAAGACCAGGGCAGCCACTAATGGCGGCCAGTGGCTCCGCTCCAATACCCCGCCGCCTCCATGTAACATGCCGAGCAACCAAAGAACGTTTCCTCATAGACACAGGCTCCGATGTAAGCGTACATCCCCGCTCGATGACAACAGGACATACATTGCCAACGAATTACGAGTTATTCGCAGCAAATGGTTCTCTGATCACCACATACGGATGGATCACGCTACAACCAAACCTAGGACTACGACGTTCATTTCCATGGCGATTCATCATAGCAAACGTCACATCACCCATTATCGGAGCAGACTTCTTAAGCTACTACCATCTCCTACCGGACTTACAAAAAGGAGTGCTGGTGGACGGGAAAACAGAGCTACACATCAAGGGTACAGCAGAGACAGGATCCATTGAGTCAATAAAGGTATTGACAATCGAAACCAAATATCATCGCATCGCGGAATTTCCCGAGATTACAAGAGCTACAACTAGGGCGCGGACCATCAAACACTCCACCGTGCACCATATCGTAACTACAGAGGGACCACCGGAGGCATGCCGCCCTCGTCGACTAGATCCGAATAAACTAAAAGCAGCAAAAGCAGAGTTCAACCTCCTGCTACGAGAGGGGGTTATACAAGCATCAAAAAGCCCTTGGTCAGCCCCTCTACACATGGTTCAGAAGAAAGAAAACGCATGGAGACCTTGCGGAGACTACAGACGCCTGAATGCAAGGACAGTACCAGACCGCTACCCGATCCCGCATATAGAAGATTTCTCGCAGACTCTCCATAACAAAAGGATTTTCTCAACATTGGACCTAGTTCGGGCGTACAATCAAATTCCTGTGCATCCAAACGATATACCAAAAACAGCAATTACTACTCCCTTCGGTCTCTTCGAGTTCCGATACATGCCGTTCGGTTTACGCAATGCGGCACAGACATTCCAACGCTTCATAAATGAGATTACGAGTGATTTGGAATTCTGTTACGCTTACATCGATGACATCCTGGTGGCCTCCAGCAACGAAGAGGAACATGAAGAACATCTACGCAAACTCTTCAAACGGTTGGAAGAAAACGGTATTCTGTTAAATCCCACTAAATGCATCTTCGGAGCTAAACAAGTACTCTTTTTAGGATACGAAGTTTCAGAAAAAGGGACACAACCCCCGCCAGACAGAATCAAAGCAATAGAGAGTTTTCCTAAACCACAGAACATACAACAACTGCGCCAATTCCTGGAGACGCTCAATTTCTATCGAAGATTCATCCCCGACGCTGCAAAGGAACAAGTACTACTAAACGATGTACTCAGTGGTCCAAAGATCAAAAAGAAATCACCAATTACCTGGAACAAAGAATTAGATGAGGCCTTCCTGAAATGCAAAGAAAGCCTTGCCAGGGCAACGATGCTGGCACACCCCAAACTTGAAGCAGAGATCACACTCACGACAGACGCTTCTGACAGAGCAATGGGTGCGGTGATTCAACAACGGAACGGAGAAGAATGGCAGCCATTAGCCTTCTTCAGCAAAAAGTTCAACCCAGCGCAGCAAAAATACAGCCCTTATGATACAGAGCTATTGGCGATTTATGCCGCCATTAAGCATTACCGCCATATGCTCGAAGGAAGAGACTTCACAATCTTCACGGACCACAAACCAATCACATACGCCTTTCAGCAAGACCCACGGCATAGCTCACCAAGGCAGACGAGACATCTACAGTATATCGGACAATTTACTACCGATATACGACATAGGAAAAGACAATACTATCGCCGACGCATTGTCAAGAATCGAAAAGATCCAGGAATCAGTGAACCTAGAGAATCTAGCAAAAGCACAAGAAGACGACACTGAATTACAAGAATTAATAAATAAAGACTCAGCACTGAAGCTGCAGAAGATACAAATTCCTGGGACGAATTCCACACTATATTGTGACACAACGACACCAATCGCAAGACCGTTCGTCACAAAGGAATACAGAAGACAAGTATTTCAATCGCTACACAGCCTGTCACACCCAGGGACCAAAGCTACAGCGAAATTAGTTGCAGAACGTTACGTATGGCCAAGAATAAAAGCGGACTGCCATCAATGGACACGGGCCTGTATCAACTGCCAGCGAGCCAAGGTACAGAGGCACAATCGGACACCTCTCGGCAGTTTTAAGACCCCTTCAAAACGGTTCGAGCATATACATATAGATCTGGTCGGACCTCTACTCATTTCAAAAGGCTATAGGTATTGCCTCACGGTGATCGATCGATTTACCAGATGGCCCGAAGTTATACCGGTAACAGACATATCCGCAGAAACAGTAGCACAGAATCTATTCACCCACTGGATCGCAAGATTCGGCACACCTGTTCGGATCACAACGGATCAAGGAAGGCAGTTCGAGGCCGACTTGTTCCGACAATTAACCAAAATAAGGTACAACGCAAGTGCATACAACGGCCTATCACCCTGCAGCAAACGGCATGGTAGAACGCCTCCATCGCCAGATAAAGACAGCAATAAAATGTCACGCAACAGAAGCATGGACAGAGATACTGCCAGTAGTCATGATGGGGATCAGGGCAGCCTTCAAAGAAGATCTTCACGCAACATCGGCAGAATTGGTATATGGAGAAGCAATAAGGCTACCCGGAGAATTCCTTCAAGAATCACAGGACACAACGGAGAACTCAAATGATTTCATACTCCGACTCAAGCAAACTATGAAAAGTCTGCGACCACAACCGGTTAAGAGACACGGAACGCCGGCAATCTTTGAGTACAAAGACCTGGAAAAAGCATCACACGTGTTCCTCAGGCATGACGCACCAACACGGGCACTCCAATTATCGTATAGCGGCCCGTATGAAGTCCTAAACAGAACAGAAAAGGTCTATAAGTTACGGATCAACGAGAAAACCGTCCACGTAACAAAAGACCGATTAAAACCAGCATACATATTAGCAGAGGAACTAGCCCAAACAAAAAAGCAAATAGAACCCCGAAACGCTCCAACGGTTCCAAGAAATCAGGAAACACCGGTACTCACAGAAATCAAAACAAGAAGTGGGAGAACTTCACACAAGACGGTACGATTCCAACCATCCTAGTAAAATACAACGAAGGGGGTAATGTGGCGGCACACGCCACAAAAGACGTTTCGCGAGAGCGCATTGACTCGGCGCGAGGCTTTCTCGCAAGCGCGCGGGCACGCGGCAGCCCGGCTTTCTCGCAAGCGCGCGAGCACGCGGCAAGCTGTGCGCCTAGTACAGGGCACCTCCACCAGGCGGCACACGCCAACTGTGCTTTTCCCGTAATTAGGAAACAATAAGCGGCGGATATAAGGAGGACCCCCGCAGAGACAAGACACTCTTGTGATTATCGCATTAGAAACGCGCCTCGAGAAGATTGAAGATAGCAGCAAGAACGAGCATCCAGCTTTGGAAAAGAAGAAGAGACCAAGACAATACCACGGCGGCGAAGGAGAACGCGCCTCCTCTCCCAGAGGAGATAACCGTCCGGAAGAGGACGCGACTGGCACCTGTGCTCACGGGCCGAAGGAGCCACAAGGAGTCCACAGGGCCACCCGCGGCACTCCCGCTGTCCCGAGGCGGCTCGACCACCAGAGGCCCACACTCGGGCGAGGCCTCCCAGGAATTTTGGCCCCGGAAGATAATCCTCGGGGTACGAATCCCGGCTTCCTTAAAAGACGAAAGGAGGAAGATAGTATACGACCCGTCGCTGGCCCCATCAACGAGACCAGGAGGGCGCAAGCCAACGAAGAGCGTCGTAGCCTTCCACCCCCTGGACGCAAAGAGACCGAAGGCCGTCCTCAAGCCGAGGCCGAACACTCCGTTTCCGGTCTCACCAGGGTCCGTACCACCAGGGTCCGCACCAGTCGCCGCGATACCCTGGTATACGCCACTCCGGATCTCACCGGAACCGCTCGCCGTACGGGACCCCCGATTGTCGAGGAGACAGGAGGGGCTCCAGACGACGGCCACGCAGACTAGACAGGAGGTGCTCCAGACGACGGCCACGCAGACTACCAGGGAGACAAGGGAAGTGTCGACGCAGACCGACGCCATTCCTGAGGGATCAGCTCGCCACCGGGTCCGAAACGCGGGATCGCAGACCACGGAACAACACCGGCATCACAGGCGATACTCCCCCTATCGACATTATCGCCGATCTTATGTATGAAGGATAAATAAATATTACTTATACCGTATTACCGTGTGATTATTGAGTACGAACCTGTCATTCCCTGCGGTTCCCTACAATGGTGATAACCATATGGACATTGACAATCTAGATGAATCAGACGAGGATGGTTCTGATGTAGAAATAGAACTCTTGATAGACAGTGCTTACGATAGTGACAATAGTGATGCTGAACTAGTACAACAGAAACAGCGACATTTAGACTTACCCGAAATATTAACATTAAACGAGGCAACAAAGATATGTTATATTTCCTATTTTTACATGGAAAATGGATCGCGGTATTGCGCTCACTGCTTTCTGAGACTATCGGAATTGTTTCTGGAAACTACATCTGTTCGGCAACATAGAATCACAGCTTATTGCAATAGATATAATATGTCGTGCAAAGAGTGTAGGAAATCTCTACTTCAAATACTGCCGTGTAACATGTGGCCCATTTGCACACATTAAATAAATGGATAACATTGTAAGTATCTTTCCATTTGTAATATGACAAAAAGTATCCAAAAATAAATTATTAAAATCTAATGAAATATGTGTCTTTTATTACAGGAGCGGCCCTCTCAGCCTAGCGCATCGCCTCCTCAGCCTGGCGCATTACCCCCTTAAACTTCCCGGAGCGACCCCTTAGCCTTCCAGGAGTGACCCCCTCACCCGGCACACCGCCCCCGCCATTAATTTTATTATATATTTTATATATAATATCATTATATTATATCATTATATTATATTATTTTTATATTATATCATTATATTATATTATTTTTATATTTTAAAATTTTATTATTTTAATCTTAATTTTAAGTACAATTATATTTTATATTTTATTATTATTTTTATTTTTATTATTATTAGATACACACACACAAATATGTATAAAACACATACACATTTTAAAATAAATTTTATATATATTTTAATTAAAAAAAAAAACTAATTATTTATGCGCCTCTCCTTGCGTTCCCATCCCTCTCGTCTCTCTTGCGCTAGTTGTAAGAATTTATCGTTCTCTCTATCATACTCGTTAGTTGTAAGTCTCGCGATATTATTGTTCTCTCTTGTCGTTTTCGCGCTATCGTTCTCTCTCGCACGCGTTGTCTTTGCGCTATTGTTCTCTCTCTTTCATATACTCGTTGCTCACTTACCTTTGCGTCGTCCTTCTCCCACCTATGCGTCGTCCTTGTCTCACGATGATGCCATCATTCGCACTCGTAGCATTATCCTTTTCCCACATGTAGCGCTGTCCTTCTCACACCATCGTCTTCTTTCCGCGGATTCCCCTTCACCGCGCGGACTCGCTCGTCCATCGCTCGCGCCGTGGATCCCCCTTCGCCTTGCGGACCCCCTCGTCCATCGCTCGCGTCGCGGATCCCCCTTCCCCGCGCGTGACGTCACTCCCCCCGCACCGCGGTTCCCCTTGCGCCTCACCCCCCCTGAGAGGACCTGAGTTAGAACTAACATAGTTTCACTACTATCGCGTTTTGAAAATTGATAAAATGGAGGAAGATATCATATTGGAAAGGCAATTTAAACCGATTACCGAGCCTTTAAAACAGCTTGTCGAAAATACTGTGGAATCTGATGCGTTAAAAATCGAACCGTTGAGTTTGACGTTTGGAGAGAAGCACGAGGAAAAAATAAAAGAGCCAAAGCAAGCAATAAAGCGAGCACGGATAAATATGCCGATAAACGATTCACCGATATATTCGACACCGAATCGATCAAAGCGAAGGAAGCAATTTTCTAATATGGCTACTGTTTCTACTGCGATAAAAGTACAATCGCGTCAAACAATACCATCCACGTCCGTCGAAGAAATTTACGAGATCACACCCGATTCGTTTGTAACCATCGATCCGACACGAATTAGAAACGTCCGAAGGTCAGAAAACGTTCCGAGAGCATTTTGGTCCACTTGCGCAAAAATATATAGGAGATATTATGAGTGTTGATAAAAGAAGAACATGGATTATGACTACGGTGTTAAATTTATTAGTGATTTGATTTTTAAAAAATTTTCCAATCATAAAAAATATACTCGAGACGATTTGTATAAATATCAAAGTATATTAAATATATTGTAACAAATGCGTATAAGCGCGACAACAAAGTTAATAATCCTATTAAAACTAATAAAGGATACAAGTATAAATATATAATTGCGCCATTATTCCCCGATAGAAAGAAAGACGTATACACGTGCCACGCATCATGACGCTAAGCGACAACCTGATCGATTACGTGCATTGGAACGATCCCAATGAATTGGTGGATCGTTTGCGATTGCTGGACGCCTCGCGTCGAGCCGGCAACAATGCTCAGGACAATGAAATATTGTCAATTATCGAAGAACTTCGCGAGGCTGGCATTATTATAAATTAAACTATGCGTCGGCGATACGTGTCATTCAATCAATGTTCTCGGTACCGAAATGTCGATTAATAAATTTGGATTATCGCTGGAACGTCGAACAATTTGTACTATGAATGAAATGGATTATTGAGAAATTACGTTCGCGATAACGCTCTCTGCCAGACTACTACCGGCTTTGACGCAAGGTCGCGGAAGATGCAACGCGTAGTGCAACCGGAAACTGATACCGACGCTGTCAACAAAGGATAACGTGGATAAACTTTTGAGAGATCGACAGGGAGAAATTGAGCAAAAAATTATCGCGCTCGAAACAAACGTGCAGGTACTGCGTTTAATGATAGATGAGATAAAGAATGTGCTGGGATATGCAACATCTGACTTGGCACAGTAAGCGTGATATACAGATATACTAATATCGCATATTAATTATGCCTCGATCAAACGTGCAAGAGAATAAAAACACCTCCGAAAAGCGACAATTAGTCGAGGAATTACATGCTCCGCCGAGAAGAAATTTTCCACGAAGACGCGTCATTGTACGCGGATACGACGATCTGTGGCAGGCGGACGTGGTGGACATGCGTTCGTATTCTCGACTCAACAAGGGTCATAAATACATACTCACGGTTATCAATGTGTTGAGCAAGTATGCGTGGACCGTACCGCTCAAGGGTAAGAGCGGGAACGAAATGTCCGAAACGATCGCAAAGATTATTAGAGACGACAAAAGGTGTCCGAAAAATTTTCAAACCGACAGAGGAAAAGAATTTTACAATTCGAGTGTGCAGAAACTCATGAAGAAACACAACATTAATCATTACTCGACATATTCCGTTATGAAAGCCTCGGTCGTGGAACGATTCAATCGTACTTTAAAAAACAATATGTGGAAAATGTTTACGCTGAATGGAAATTACAAATGGATCGACGAACTATCTCGACTCGTTGCAGAGTACAATACGCGAAAACATCGCACCATCGGTATGAGACCTGTCGACGTCACTCCGGCGATCGCCGAAAAACTTTTAAATACGGTGTATAGCAACGTAAAAATTGCGGCTCCGGCAAAATTTAAAGTAAGCGATTCGGTACGCGTGAGCAAATACAAGACCATCTTTGAAAAAGGTTTCACACCTAATTGGACGACCGAAGTGTTTAATATTATCGAGGTGCAGAAAACTAATCCCGCGACATTCATACTCGAAGATCCGCGGGGAAATCCCGTCGCTGGAGGATTCTACGAATACGAGTTACAACGCGTTGCCAATCCCAACGTATATCTCGTGGAAAAAATTTTACAAAAAAAGAGTGACGAGGTTTACGTGAAATGGTTGGGAATGGATAAATCATACAACTCTTGGATCCATAAAAATAATGTATTGTAAACATTTATTGAAACATAAAATATGCGTATAAAATATATTAAAATATAAATATAAAATGTACAAAATATAAAAATATATACATGGTTATGTACAAATATATACAATATAAATATATACAATTAATAAACGAAATATACATTTATTTACAACGGTATCCGATAATGTCCCCACGGTAATGTATCGGTGGTATCGGGTACGATATACCGCTTGTCGTCGTACTCTCTTCGTTCAAGCACTGCGTGTAATCGTTGAACGTTATCGTTCTCGCGACAATGTTGCTCTTTACGCCTTTAACTTTCTTCGTATCTTTTTTCCCATTCACTCGTAACGCGTACATTTTTGCTCTGAGCCCGACGAATTCGGTCATTATGGCACCGTTGCTTTTGTCCTTCATCAGACCCGGTACCTTTTTATTTACAAGCGGTATACCGTATACATTGTCCACCGCATAATCGCTCGTGTCGACTCTAACAATGTCACGCTTCATATTCTCATATACATTCGCACACTCGATGTGATATACGAGACTGTCTGTATCGGTGTACATTACCCGGCATTTGTCGCGATACATTGGCGCCATATACTCGTGATGAAATTCGTACAAACATGTCTTGGATATGTCGAGGATGCACATACCCACGTAAATCGGTTTGTAGAATTTCACCTTGAGTTTACGCAATTCCACAGCGATTAAGTTTTCTGAAAAAACGCTTCTGCTGTGGAAATTTGGTTTCGCGATCATCGCCTCTGCGCCGTACCGACCGTCCCACTTTGTTAATAATTTTACATCGACATGATTGCGCACATTTTCCATCGTTTTACCAAACACCGCATTATTCATTAATTTATATAAATTTTTTTCGAAATCATTTTTAGCCAATGTTCTGAAATGTGTATTTAATTCTATATAATTTTGAAGCCAGGGAGATTGTGAAAACTGTAAAATTCGATGTATTTTTGTTACACGAAGGCCATGCCGCGTACACTGCTGCAGGTTGCGGTAGTGTATCACTTCTTATCGTATAACGTTGCAAGCAGTTTGAATTCCCGCTTGCCAGGTGGTTTGTCGCGTGTCGGGAAAAATGGTAGATCAGTGTGCGCATCGTGAAGATGTTGCGGGTACTCGAGGTCTACTTCGAGGATATAGCCCGTAGAAGAATCTAGCGCGATGGATGATACGTCAAAATTTGACACATCGTCGACCCATCTTAAATCAGCATAGGGCAGCGGTTGACACGTTGCCAATCCGTACAAATTATTCACATCAAAGTACATCAAGTACGATGATGGTTTCGATGGATCACACGACTCCATGTGCTTATTAGCGCGAGCGTATCTACCCGAACATTGGCTCAGACCGCCGCGTATACCATGTTCGATAAACATAATTATGTCGATGTCTGTAAGCAACTCGAACGTGATCTTTGTATGCTTCAACATGGCGTCCCACGTGTATCCGGGGAGAGTATAATAATACGCGGGGTCGAGTCTGTAACTTTCGATACATTTATCTCGAAAGTTTTCGAAAATGTCGGCTAATAACAAGACATCAATTTTGAGGTACAAGTCGCTATATTCGCTAGCGTCCGAATAGAGAATCGTGTCCAGACGTTCTCGGCGTGCGCGTAATCGCTCTCGGATACAGTTTCACCGGTCAAGGAAAACTGCAAAACGATTCGCGCGGTGGTAAACGCGTATCATGCAACCTGTCGACGGAATCGATGTATTCGTACAGTAATACACCTTTTCGCGTTAACAAATTGAAATTTTCTGTTGATAAATTTTGAAATTCCGATTTTAAAATTTTGAGTTTATCTTTGTCTAAAAATGATGCCAATTTATCGAGACTCGATGCGAGAAGTTTGTATGAATCGATGAAACGTAATTTTATTTGATTCTTCTTCTTCTTTAAGATCAACACTTTTGGTAAACGAAATATATTTTTCCTTGGTTATCGGTAATAACTCGATTTTCCCTTCGAACGCTGTGGCTATTTCCTCGATAATAAAATGAGAATCGTAACCGGATAAATTGTGAAACACTATCGGAATACAAAAAGAATCTTTATAATTTAGATTACAATTTGAGTGTGCAGGATCTCTGTACCGCCCGGTCAGATGGCAATGATCGCGAACGCGTGTATCTTGCGCGAACGGCTTTTCGCATATATGACAACGAGTGGCGCTATGGAATTTCCCCCACTCTTCGGACGTTAAATTTACCATGGGGACATTTGTTTTTAAAATATTTTTTACATATAACGCCAAATTTTTAAGGTCTGCGACGAACCATGCTAAACAATCGCCGCTACGACGCGAATGATACGTCGATAATGAGTCGTCAAACGAGCAATGTACATAGTAAGATAAACTAAATACTTGATGATATTGATATAATTTCTCTTCTTCCGTCTTGGTCAGGACGCATTCCAGGTCGGCGTAGACCACAAATGGAAGCCGCTCCTTCCGATTAGGGTTGCTGAACTCGAGCCACTTGTCCTTGTCGCTCGGCAACCGGACATCGCAATCGTTTAGCTTTCTGCAGTCGACCGTATGCGACTGCAACTTGGCGTCCGAAAGAAAATAAGAATGAAGGCATCTGTAAAGAAAAAAAATTTTAATTAAGATTTATGTAACAAAGTGTATAACCTATAATTATCCAAATAATATAAAATAAACTTACCGATCGCAGATATATTTTTGAGTCTTGTGTTTGCTCAGTTGCGAGCTCACGAGCCGGGATAAATTCTTGATCCAAGCGAAATGTCCCACGCTGTTGTCATCTTCAATGTACAGCAGATTCACATGCTTGCCCCGTTTCTGCTGCGAAAAACGTATCGGGACAATGTTTTTGTTTTCGATGCCGTACACATTGATTGAAATGTCATTTGCAAGTTCAAATTTCTTAATCTAATTCACAGTCACTGGAAACTCAATGTCCCGGAGATTCAGCACTGTCGCGTAAAGGTGCCTTTACATGGGAGCATCTGAGCGTCGAGCGTTAAAGCGTCGAAAAGTGTGACATGCGCAGTGTGCCTATGGCAATGTTTCATGCATTCGTGATTAAAAATATTGTTTTTATTTCAACGTGCACACTCCACACGTTATGTCATATACAAAGAATATATTGTAATAAATAATATTCATGTTGTAACAATATATGTTTAGAAAACATATATTTATGCCAATTATTCCTTCTATGTTGTAATACGCTGCTAATCGCGCAATTCTATAATATATATATTGTATAATAATATCTATTATATATTATATATATTAATACATTTTCTATGCAGAATATACAATCTACTTATCTCTACGGTATCTATTAAATTTTTATTACTAGACATTGTATTAGCGTCAAGACGCTGGAATCTGCCTATTTAGAATTATGCGCAAGGCTGCTGCGCACGTGTTTTTGACGCTTGACGCTTGACGCTAAACGCTTCCATCTAAAGACGTCTTAATGCGGGTACGATGATTCCCATTCCGCATGACTTTCGGCGGGATACAGAGCGACGACCACTGTCCACGCGAAACACGCATTGTCCTTTGATTGCACGTTAACCACCGCTCTCTTTATCATAATCTCCCGCGGCAATTTGATGTGACATCCCGCGCGCATGGGATTGTACTTGTTAATATTTACGGTCAAGTTCAGTATTCGCGACAATGCCCACCCGCTATTACGTTCCTGAAACTCTTCCAGAGACGCTAGGGTGGACTCGATAACGCGCTGTTCGTACCACTCGCGTAAATCGGATGTGCGAAAGAGTTCATAGTTTCTCGTATTCACACTTTTATTTACGTGTTTATCACCCGACACAAATTCACCGTTGAATATAGTGTTCACTTTCACATTACAGTGTTTTTTTAAAGCGTCCTGCACATGTTCCAACACAATGTCTTTGGCGTCATCGAGAAATTGGCGCGGTTCGATGTGATTATAATTTATCACTGCACCAATCGATACGCGACTCTCGAACGCCGTATCAATTTCACGCCACACAAGTCCATTTTGACGCGCACTACATTCGGCACCCGCGTGTACGAAACGTCCGCGTACCGAATTTTTCAGCCCTTCGAGGCGCGCAATCTGAGCAATTAGCGATTGTTGATATCTGATCGATAATCGCGGTCGTTTGATTCGACTTTGCTCTTCCAGCGACTCGATGTACTCGTCGCATCGTTGCTCCCACACAATGTAATTTTCCAACGAATCAAGTAAAGCGGACTGCTTTCGCAAAATTTGCTCCTCCATATTGTAACACTTGCGAAATTTAGCGTTTCTAATGATATTCCTGATGCCCTTTAGCTACTGGTGGGATGCGCCTCTCTATCATGATTTATATATCGTCTCATGCATTGTTTTATCATCGAACATTCTAGAACGATTTCATCTTACAAAAAAAATTTCCCGTAGTACCGTGTGAAATTTGACCTTGACAATTTCGCGTTTTGTCACGTACATTTGAAAAATCTAACGTGATCAGGAGCAACCGTATATCGGCCCTCGATTTTAGCAAATTCCGCTAAATCTTTGTCTAGGGATGATGCATGTTTTAACCTTGGCGGTTATTTTTTCGCGTTTTATCACATACATTTGAATAATTTTAACGTGATTGCATCAAGCGCAGCCGTACATCGGCGCTCGATTTTAGTAAATTCAGCTAAATCTTTGTCTAGGGATGATACACATTTTAACCTTGGCAGTTATTTTTTCACTATTTGTCACGTACATTTGAATAATTTTGACGTGATTGCATCAGGCGCAGCCGTACATCGGCGCTCGATTTTTGCAAATTCAGCTAAATCTTTGTTCCGAAGATGATGATGTCATCGCAGCCGTACATCGGCGCGACAAAATTTTGGAGGAAATTAAAATGTTGCGTCAGCAATAATCCCTTCTACATCGCAATTTACGATACTATTTGAATTGATATTAATTCTAATACGATTGTAGTATTGCATCAATCGCGCGTGTGAAAGGTTCATCGCTGAAGAAACATGAATTTCTACGTTCCGATTCGAAACGGTTGTGACTGTCGTATTTTCGGGCGTTTTTCACGGTGCGGATAGATCGCCGGTGCAACGTTCGAAAAATAAAATACGCGGTGTGTTCCGTTTTTGTGTTTTTATTGTGTTAATATGTATGAATGTACAGTGTGTGTGTGTGGGCGTGTGTGGTGTGTATAATAATTGTGTGCAATCGATTATGCGGTAATCAGAAGCGGCTTTAATTTCGGTCTCGATATTAGATGTCGGCCGGTGTTTACGAAGCGCGAGACGGAGCGCGAGTTTTTGCGGCGCTTTTTCCGCGGGGGATTCCGATGCTCCGATAATTCGTAGATTCTCGGAATCGACGGGTATTTTCGCGGGACTGTTTATTCCCCGGCGCCGCGATTTAAAGTCCGCGTTCGCTATATTCGTCTATGCGCTTTAATAACGGCGGCGGATAGCGTGATTTTATAATACGCGGAGCGCTTAAAATGTCGGTTTCGGTAACAAAAGAAAATGTATGCGCTTGGCGGTGGTGGTAGTAAGTAAATGCGTTCGGCGGTAACAATAAGATATGCGCTCGGCGGTAGCAATAAATGTATGTGCTGTACGTGCGGTATAGGAACGTGTCGCGAAGGATAGTTTATGCGTATACAACTGGATCGGGAACTCTCGATCCGGGACGGCTCAGAGCTCCACCTTCCGTGAGGGTTTCAGCTGCTGATCAGGCGGATTGCACTTTTGCGTCGGAATCGAGAACACTCGTTCTGAGACGGAGCACGCTCCACCTCTTGTCTTCGGCTTTTTGTGCGTTCGGTAGGATTTTCTGAATTGCTTCTGAAGCGTACTGCTTAGAGCGGATCGGGAAAATGTGTCTAATGCTAAAAATGTGGCCCTTTTTATACGAGCTAATTGTCCGCGTCGGCGCCCTTTCGAACGGGTTTTCGGAAAACGGTACGGTCGGACCCATTCGGAGGGATTCGGGTAGGAGCCGAACGCGAGCTTTCGCCAGTCGGCGGTTCGGGCCACATCGGCTCGATTCGGCGGTGTTCGGCCGAATTTTGACTTAAACGGTTTTGTGGAAGTCTTAAAAAAGGTGGATGCACCGCGCCCCTGCCTCTGCTCGGCGAGTGTTCTGCCGGGCGGCAGCTTCCGGCGGATGTTATGCCGGGAATCGTAACGATGCACCGGAATGCATCGTTACACGGTGAAACTCCACCGTGTAAGAAGCAGAAATGCGACACGTAAGTTTAAATCGTTTAAAAAATGTGTTACTTATTGATTTTTAATATTGTTGTTTTTAATTATTTATATTTTACAGTATCCAGCCTCGTCGTGCAGCTCGCATACTTGGCAGAAGGTACGCTCTAACCCCGACGTCGTACAAGTATTTGGACATTGGAATAAGCGTTGGAGTTGTATCGTACGTGGAGCTGATTCTCGGCGATATTCGAGGCAATCAAACAGTGTTGCCCTTTTCAACGTGGAATTTGTTGATGCGGAAGCAAGCAGACGTTGAACAATTTTTACAATCGACTGCTCCATGATTAAGGATTGGAGATTTAACGATTGAAATGTATCAATCAAAAATGGTAAAACTTGCATTATGCGAAAATTCTTTGTACATGAAACCAGAAACATTATTACATTTATTTAATTTTGAAAATTGTATCGATATGCATAATTGGTTATGCAAGAATACGTATCATTGGTTATGCGAGAATACGTATCTCGTAAATGAAAAATTTAAACAATTTGAAACTGTATTACAACGTAGTAATATTACTACTGTATGCTGTAAAAAACGATACGCGAGAGTGATGTCTTTGACAGCGAATCATTGATCGATTGCGAATTATTAACATGTGCTGTAAATGATATTCTTTACGATGCGTGCAATAAATAAGTATTTTTATTCCATCTATGAATTTTATTTCTTTCCTTCCATATGAATAAGAATAGTCGACAATTTTTCTCAACACGCTCCGTCAAAGATGTAGAGAAATGCTGAGGTAGATGAAACGCGATGCTCTAATTGGAATGAGACGCGAGATAATAAAAGATATATAATGAAGAGGAGTCTGCGACATTAGAATATTATTTCGTTGTTCTTTGCGTTTCGTTAGTCTTGTGTTTCGTTGATCTCTTATTATGGCTGAAGAAGACATAATCTTCATCGACGATGAAGATATGGATGATATTGATGCCTGGATGGATCCAGTTGTGGTGGAAAAAATTGAGATTGAGAGAGAGAGGAGAGCGAAATGGAAGAAATTATATGCGAAAAAAGAATCATCTGATAAGGAACCTGATTTCGATTTTCGAACTAGTGATGTTGAAGAATTACTTCAGTATGAGCGGGAACAACTTTCGAAGAAGAATCTGGAAACCTCAGTCGTTCAATTTATAAGAAATCGAGAGCTCGGCTTGAAAAAACCCCACACAATTTCGTTGAACAGATTTCTCAAAATTCGAAAATATTGGGCGAACTCAGTTAAAAAATGTAATGCAAGTTTTTGTATAGATTGTATATATGCGGAAGATCCTAATCACACTAAAGTAAAATGTTTCGGAAATAGACTTTGTAAACATCTTGAATCATGTAAAGGTATAGACAAATTCGAAGAAGATGTGCATGAGAATATGCTACGACATGACTTGGAAACGTTGAAGGTAAAAATATTTTTGCCAATGTGTAATAAATTTAAAACATTTACAATTATTATGTTTAATTTCAGAGTTTACGAGAATATATAAATGGTCGACGAGAAGACCAGGAGCGGCTCCCTCAGTCCGCCCCTAGTCTTCCAGGAACAGCCTCCCCCTTAGTTCGGCGCCCCCTACCCACCATTTAATTTTATATATTTTATTTTATTATTATATTATTTTAAATTATAATTTAAGCATACACACACACACACACACAATTGTATTAACACACACATACACATTTTTAATAAATTTTATATATTTTATATCCGTAAAAAAAAAATCTAATTATTTACACGCCTCTCCATGCGTTCCCATCCCTGCGTCTCTCTTGCGCTAGTTTTAAGTATTGTTATCTCTCATGCGTTAATCTCGACATTATCGTTCTCTCTTGCACGCGTCGTCTTCGCGCTATCGTTCTCTCTCGCACGCGCTAATTGCAAGTCTCGCGGTATTATCGTTCTCTCTCGCACGCGTTGTTATTCTCGATATTATTGTTCTCTCTCTTTCGCTTATTTCGCAGAATATACTCGTTGTTCACTTATCTTTGCGTCGTCCTTCTCCCACCTATACGTCGTCCTTGTCCCACGTTAACGCCATCCTTGTCGCACTCGTAGCACTGTCCTCTTCACACACACTTTGCACTGTCCTTTTCCCACACGTAGCGCTGTCCTTCTCACACCACCATCCATCGGTCGCGCCGCGGATCCCCCTTCACTGCGCGGACCCCCTCGTCCATCGCTCGCGCCGCGGATCCCCCTCACCTCGCGGACCCCCTCGTCCATCGCTCGCGCTGCGGATCTCCCTTCACTGCGCGGACCCCCTCGTCCATCGCTCGCGCCGCGGATCCCCCTCACCTCGCGGACCCCCTCGTCCATCGCTCGCGCCGCGGATTCCCCTTCCCCGCGGGTGACGTCACCCACCGCGCACCGCGGTTCCTCCTTCCGCGCACGTGACGTCACTCCCCCCCGCACCGCGGTTCCCCTCGCGCCTCACCCACCCTGAGAGGACCAAGGTTAGAACCCCCTTAGTCCTCCTATTTTAAATGTAATACCATTACCTACACATAATGATGTAAACAAATTTGCGTATACAAAAATAAATAACAAATTAATCGCAATAAATAGCGACAAGCGCATATACAGGGTGGCCCATTTTAATTTCCCCAGCCAAATATTTCGGAAAATAATGAAAAATCAAGAAAATGTTTCAGACAAAAGTTGTATGGTTTCTAGGGGGACATAAGATGGTATCATTGGTTTGACCTTGAAGAGTTATTTGAAGGTCACATGAAGGTCACGTTCAATTTCTTAAATGGAACCTACATTTTCTCATTACATATTCTTGTAGCTTATCTCGAGAGCTTTCCAAAACACTATAATAAAATATTTTTTTATTGAATTTTGGAAATTAAAATGGGCTACCCTGTATGTAATTTTAACAAAACAAAACCTAAACAATTGTATAAATAATAACAATCAATATTTGTGCGAAAAAAGCCAACCAATATATCACATAAATAAGAATACCCCGTGCGAAATTAAAATGTATATGAGAACACAAGATAATAGCAAACAGTGCAACATAGACTATACGATAACAAATCGTACTATATGGATCATGTTACAACAGCCACACTCCTGGTTATATTCGGCGACATCTGAACAGCAAATTACGATAAACTGCGAGAATCACCCTGAGCATAAAAAGACACTCATAAAATCAGGTAGAATTATTCTGAACGACAATTGTAGACTGACAACTGCAGACATGACAATACAAACAGAAACAATTACATATAAAACAAATATAGAAACATTCTTACCAGAATTCAATGTAACAATTTCCCAAAAAATCGACAAATTAAATGACGAACGAAAACTCAAAGACGTAATAAATAACTCTTTAGAATTGAAAGAACTAAATAATAAATTAAAAGAAATCAACAGCAATTTAAATAACAATGAAAATAATTCCTTTACACAAAAAGAATTCATTTACCCAATGGCTTCCAGTGGAATCCATTGGGAATAACCACAATAATTATTGTAATATTAATAATATGGATAATTATACAAGAATTAACACAAGAAAAAGAAATCAAAACGACTGACTGTTACAATAATAGACGAAATTGACAAACCATACGGAATGCCCAGACCAATATTAAAAAGAAGCAAGAGCACACGATTCTAGAATAAATAGATTTCAATTTAGGAATAAGAAACGATTATAATAAGTATTGTACACGGGAAATATATTGTATTTAAAATAGGGATAGATATATATACATTTAGGAGATAGAAAAACTCCGTTTACAACCTCCGTTTTTCTTTTCCAACGGGGGAGGGATGTTATAGTCCAAGAGACTATAACTTATTATTTTATTTTATTCATAATATTAATAGAACGTTCGTGAACCGCGCAAAACCGCTACCTCAGCGAATCACGCTCAAGAACGTTCGCCGGAAACATGAAAACGCTAACGGAGGGATTCGACTTTGAACCTTCTTCGCTTGCACTTGGCCTTTAGACGAAAAACTTCCATGACCATACATGGTCATGTCGCTAGGCGATTCCCTCCAAAACATCCCCAAAATCGAGGGAATAAAAATCGTCCACCGCGAATCCGCGGCAGACAGTCGTTAATTATAAATCAATCGATAAATAGTGCGAAACCAGGAGCTAACCGTTATAAGGTACACCAAATCATCCGAAGAAATTGTTAACACTTGTAATTTAATTATAAGAACAAGGCGATTCAAGGAAAAACGATATTAAGGAGTGAGAGAGAGAGAGTGAGAGAGAGAGAGAGAGAGAGAGAGAGAGAGAGAGCTTGAAAGAAACCGATTAGAGTGGAACAAGTGAATATATTTGTAAGAAAATGGATCATACAAAAATAATAAAGAAGTTACAGACAACACGGTCCAAAGGTTTGAGTTGGAATCTCCCGGCTATTCCACACCCTGTGCCGCGCCCGGCACAACATCATGTTCAATTTCTGCTTCAGTTTGAAACTTGCAATTTCTTCTTCTTTCTTATTGTTTATTTTGATTTCATTTTTATTTTCTTTTTGATTTAATATTTCTTTATTAATTTTTATGGTGAAATTCTTTAATGCTAAGATTATTCTGATAATTTTTATTTTTATTTTCGTCTTCTATTTCCATCTCACCTTTGCATTTGAGCTCCTTTTGTTAAATTTTTTATATGTAAACTCTTCCCTTATATCAAATGATTCTTCTAAGTCATTTCGATCTTCTGATATTGATTCGTCAAGCACCTCATTCAATGGTTTCAGGCGCAAGATCGTGACTTGTACTTCCGTTTCTTTCCAAAGTGCTTATGATGTTTAAATACGCTTTTCCAGATGTATTTTCGACAATGGTGTCCCCTAGATAAATTCCGCGTTAATTTTAATCTGTATACATCCTACTTTTATTTCCGGGTTTTTTACCCTTACATAAAATAACGACTCAGATCGTGGAGCCACTACGATCATTTCAGGCGTAAAGAAGGGAATGTTAATTCCGGATGCAATTAAACACTCTTCCGCATAATCTATTTTTGAAAAAGTTTGTTTAAAGAATTCATTACCCAGTATTCCAGATTGTGGGATTGGAAAATCATTAGATACGATATGAAAGATGACCGGTAATTCAAAAAGAGTTAATACGATTTCACCGAGAGTGTAGACAGGATAATCATTTATACCATTTAGTTTCAATATTTTTCTGTAATTGATATTAATTCAGGTTTAAAATTTTCTTTAATAACATTAAGCCCTGATCTAGTGTCTATCATAAGAGTCATGGAAGTCGAAATCTCTCTAACGTCAACTCGGACAGTGGACACTAAGCTCTGTTTGTTGAGATTTATTGTCACAGGCTGTATACTTATTATAGTCCCAAAGACTATAACTTATTATTTTATTGATAATATTAATAGAATATTCGCGAACCACGCAAAACCGCAAACCACGTGCAAGAACGTTCACCGGAAACGCGAAAACGCTAACGAAGGGATTCGACTTTGAACCTCCTTCGCTTGCACTTAGACTTTGGACGCCATGACCATACATAGTCATATCGCTAAGCGATCCCCTCCAAAACACTCCCAAAATCGAGGGAATAAAAGCCGTCCACCGCGAATTCGCAGCGAACAGTCGTTAATAATAAATCAATCATTAAATAGTGCGAAACCGAGGGCTAACCGCTATACTGTGCGACGAATCACTCAAAGAAATTGTTAAACGCTCTAAATCTAAGAACGAAGCGGTTCAAGGAAGAACAACGTTAAAGCTCGAAAGAACTGATTAATATATAATTATTAAAGATAAGAATATATTTAAGACAAAGGATTATACACAAGAAAAATAATAAAAAACTTAAAAGGATGACATGGTATTAGGATATGAATCGAATTTCCAGGCTACCCCACACCCTGTGCCGCGCCCGGCACAACATACTTATGTTACTGCTTTCTATTTGGCTGCTTGAGATTGTGATGGGTGTGAGGTCTGTCCGGCCCCCTGCTGTACACCCGACGTCGAGAGGCCCTTGTAGTTTCCCTGACCATTTTCCTTGCGACGCTTATTACTAGCGATACGCAATAAGCAATCTTCGAGAAGATGATCTTGGTCTTTGCAGAATCGACAAAATAAATCTTCCTTAAGTGGCTTTTGCTGGTTAGTTTTAAAGCGGCCTTTCCTTAGAGGTATACCTGAATTTATCACAAGTTTGACAAGTAATCTTTGGCTTATTTTCGAGGTTTCTTTGCTCATTTTGTTTCTTTCAGCAATTATTGGCGGAATGCCCTGGCTTATCACATCACTGACAGATTAGAGAGATTTTACTGGGTTAATTACACAGGTCTACAAATTAAAGGGTATTTTTTATCACATGAAAATTTATATTAATTTCCGAAGGAATTTGGTGCGCTGAATCCAAATCTGGCCTAAAAATGGCGCCATCACGTCAGGATTTTGAGATATTCTAACCTAAAAGTGCAAAAATGACTGTTTTAAGGCATTATTGAAGTTCACTCCCGGTTGCATAGAATTTTACCGACAAAAATTAAACAATGTACCGTAAAGTATGATTCTTGCCCTTTAATTTCCATTTTTAAACGTCCAAATAGGAGTTTTTTTCACCGAGATACATTGGATTTAAGTTTTTACTGCATACAGAAAATCACATAAAGCGAGGATGTTGGTTCATTTGAAATATCTTAACTTTTTTGGTTTTGAGTAATTCTGGAAAAAAGAGTTTGTAGTTCAAAAGGTTCCGAGGGTCGCTGCTCACGAATCTGGGATGACTCAGATTTCCAAAATTCAAGATGACGAATTCAATATGGCGGACGTAGATCTAAAAAATTTAAAATTAAAAAATTAAAAAATACTTTGGTATTCTGCGTTAACTTTTAAATCTAAAAGGTTTCTTGCGATTTTTCGCTAAAATCCGAGTAAAAAATTTCAGAAAATTGCAATTTATGTGCGCAATTATATTTTTGGATCGACGTCCGCCATATTTATAATTTTGTTTTTTTATTCCCATAGTTTTATTTGCATCAGTACATAGTCGAAAAATTTTAGTTTCAATCTTTTAATTTATGAAACCTTTTTCTTTTTTGTTCCAAGCTTCTAGTGTCAGACTTTCTTTTATGATTAACTCCCACTTCATCACGCTTAAGATTCCAGCAGTAGTCGGCCAACATAGCAACATTCCACTGACCTTGGTACCTATGCTCCATCTCTTTTATATCCTGGTGGAATCTTTCTCCTTGCTCTTCACTCATGTTTCCAAGATTCTCAGGGAATGATTTCAAATGAGAATGAAGAAAATGAACTTTCAAACTCATGTTACAACCTAGCTTTTCGAAACTTTTCTCGACAACTGCCTCGTAATTTTCGTTCTTCTTATTCCCTAAAAATTCTTTGACAACATTTTTAAAGTTCACCCATGCCGCTTTTTCATATTTTGTCATCGTATTTTCAAATTCCGTAGACTTCATAACTTTTCTTATATCCGGTCCATTGAAAACTCCTTCTTTTATTTTTGCATCAGATAAAGATGGAAATATCTTAAGAAGAGATTGAAAACATTTTCCATTCTTGTCAAGTGCTTTAACAAATTGCTTCATGAGTCCTAATTTGATGTGTAAGGGAGGCAGAAATATTTTTTTAGGTTCAACCAGAGGTTTCTGAAGAACATTGAACGATCCTGGCTTGAGAGATTTATGCAGAGGCCAACTTTTTTTATTCCAATGTTCTTCCCTAGCCCTACTATCCCACAAACAAATATAACACGGATGTTTTGTGTACCCTGACTGTTGCCCAAGAAGTATAGTTGTTATCTTTAAGTCACCGCATATGAACCATTTATGTTCATCATATTTGATTTTTTCAAGAACCTTTTTCATATTCTCGTAGGATTCCTTTAAGAATACTGAATGGGCAATGGGGATGGAAGCATATTCATTGCCATTGTGTAAAAGAACTGCCTTAAGGCTCCTCTTGGAGGAGTCGATGAAAAGACGCCATTGACTAGGATCATATAATAAACACAATTTTGCCATCAAACCATGTATATCCATACAATAAGTTAATTCATCATCTTCAGCAAAGAATGGAATGCAATCTTTTTCTCTGTTTCTGTACCAAGCGAAAGATGTCCTCGGAGCCAACAGATTCATCTCTTGTAACCTAGACCCCAGCAATTCTGATCGACTTTTAGGCAGCATCAAATCTCTTACTAAATCGTTTAGCTGAGTTTGCGTAAACAATTGAGGACCTTCTGCTGTATCGAAATCAATACTATCCGATTGAGTACCATCATTCCCTACGTTTTCGTCTTCCAATAGTTCCAGATTTTCCCGTGAGATCGGAACCCTATCCGAAGGTTTTTGAGCAACTGGTTTTGTGACTGAGGTAACTTCAGGATAAGAAATAGAAGTTTTATTCATACTATTAAATCCTTCCACATTGCATAGACAAAAATAGCAGTCTTAGTGAGTCACTGGTTCACGCCAAACCATGGGTAAATTAAACGGCAGCGTTTGCGAGTTACTATCATCTTTTTTCCAATGTAATAAAATCGAATAACACGATACACAAACCTTATGAGGTACCCATGGTTTATCTTGATTTGCGATAGGAAAATTGAACTACTTTTGATAAGCTACCTTGAACAAATCTGTGATGTTGCGTCTTTGTTTTGCTATAGCGTACTTGCCGCAAACATAGCAAAACACGTTAGGATCATTAACACAACTTCTTTTCAACATTATTGTTAATCAGATCATTATATCAAGATACGCACTCAAACTACGAAAATTCCTAAAGAAAGAAAGAAAAGAATAGTTAATTACCTGAATTGTAATCGTTGAAATTACCGACTGCAAATATAATAACTCACCAACTATCCTGAAAAGAACTGTTGGAAAGAAATTCCTTAGAATGCCAACCGCTAATGAAACGATCCACCAAGTATCTTGAGAAAGACTGTTGGAATGATATCCCTTAGAATGCCAACCGAATATGCAATGACCCACCAACTATCTTGAGAAGTACTGCTGGAATGTGATTCACCCGATCAATTGCGCACATAAATTGCAATTTTCTGAAATTTTTTACTCGGAAACAACGCATTCTAGCGAAAAATCGCAAGAAACCTTTTAGATTTAAAAGTTAACGCAGAGTACCAAAGTATTTTATTTTTTAATTTTAAATTTTTTAGATCTACGTCCGCCATATTAAATCCGTCATCTTGAATTTTGGAAATCTGAGTCATCCCAGATTCGTGAGCAGCGACCCTCGGAACCCTTTGAACTACAAACTCTTTTTTCCAGAATTACTCAAAACCAAAAAAGTTAAGGTATTTCAAATGAACCAACATCCTCGCTTTATGTGATTTTCTGTATGCAGTAAAAACTTAAATCCAATGTATCTCCGGTGAAAAAAAACTCCTATTTGGACGTTTAAAAATGGAAATTAAAGGGCAAGAATCATACTTTACGATACATTGTTTAATTTTTGTCGGTAAAATTCTATGCAACCGGGAGTGAACTTCAATAATGCCTTAAAACAGCCATTTTTGCACTTTTAGGTTAGAATATCTCAAAATCCTGATGTGATGGCGCCATTTTTAGGCCAGATTTGGATTCAGCGCACCAAATTCCTTCGGAAATCAATATAAATTTTCATGTGATAAAAAATACCCTTTAATTTGTAGACCTGTGTTATCGACTGCAACTGTAATCAATTGAATGATTCATAGATGACAGCTGCTTGGATCGACCGTGTCTGCAGTAACGTACAAGCGAGTTAAATACTGTGAATCAAATAATATACATATTCTATGCATACTTTTCTAATATATTTAACTCTTTTATGTACATATTTTTCTTTCTACACGGTTTTTTTCTAATAACGCGATTTCTTATTATTGGGAAACGTATCTGCTGCGTAAAAAGAGATATATTTTGCATTGCGTGTATTTTTTAATACGATTTTTTTTTAAATAATGGTTTCTTTAATATATAGAATTTGACAGCGATTTTTTCATTCTTACGCAGAACATTTTAACGGGTAAAAAGAGTTGGATTGGTAAAGATACAAAAGTATTCTTTTTTATATAAAGAAATGCGTAATTCTACTTTCTACAAGAAATATTCTGCTGTAGATATTAAGAATGCAAAAGTTATAACTTAGAAAATTAATAATAATAACAATGGATTTCCGCACCACCTTTGAGGTACCACCAATAGCGCGTTAAGTTTTTTAAAGTGAACCTTCGGATGGAGCTATATTATATCACATATTTTAAAATTTATTTTTTAGTATGTAAGGCTCAAACAGATATATTAAAGTCATATTGCGTAAAGGCATACGCAGAAAAATTACATTACAACGTATGGCCATGCGCAACATGTCATTAATTTATTATAGTTTTACTTCAGCATATACTTGAAGTGACTCTTCCTCCATTCTTACAAAATATTGACCTTTTCAAGATTGCACGCCCGACGCATGATTCGAAGACTTATTGCATAGCAAGCTCATATAATCTGATTCTTAGAAACTTCAACGGTGACAAATCGCGTTGCGTTAACTTAATTACTGCTTAAGATGATTTCATAAAAATGAAAATAAACCAATATCGAAGTTTTAAACATAATTTTGTGGTTGATTCTTTGATATCGCAATTACCGCACGATGGTTTGTGTCAGTTATTTGGTCGTCCATAACCATTTCTTTTATTTGCATCATTTTTTTGCGCGGTACTTATTTTGTACGAAAAAAAGTAATAGAAGTAATGATAAAAGAACACAATATTTAAAATTATAATTACCATAAGATCTTATAAATAAATATTTATTTGAACATATCATAAATTAACCATTTTTTTCATAACTACAATTCTAACTTCGTTGGAAATATGTAATTTGGTTTTTTCTGCTCTGGGTATTTTTTAAAACATAAATTTTTACAGTTTATCGCGGAAATAGAAAAGTTTTCTGTTAGGTTTTATCAATTGTTTCTTTCATTGTCTTTTTACTATTTTTTTTTCAATTGTTTCTATAGCTTCATCCTAGCAAATTGTTTATTCCGTGTCTCACTTTGATCTCGTGTGTTTCGTAAAACATTATAAAACGTGCAGTCGATATGGTTCAAAATTTTACAAATAATGAGATGTGCGACATGGTTTTTCTCTATGTCATGTGCAGTCGAAAAGCACGGAGAACTGCAAAAATTTATGCACGTAGATATCCAGAGCAAAGACAGCCATATCACAATTTTTTTATGAGGCTGGAATCGCGACTACGAAAATATGGACAATTCAGACCTATTAAGCCTGCGGGTACATATTCATGTATAAGCTGTTCTGATAATGCAAATTTAAATATTATGTTCTTTTATCATTATTTTCATTATTTCGCACAGGACGACTACCGCGCAGATACAAGAAATAGTTACTAATTACCCGACAATTAGTACACGAGCCGTCGCGCGGTATGAAGGAGTCAGCCAGGCATCGGTATGTAGAGCCTTAAAATCGGCTCACTTTTATCCCTACAAAATCATTCTGACTCAAGAGTTGCATGTAAATGATGAACCTCGCAGATTGAGGTTTTGTCGATGGCTTCTTAATGTGAGTGAGGAAAATTATTATTTTCCTAAATACATTCTGTTTTCGGACGAATGTATTTTCCATAATAATGGCAACGTCAACCGCCATAATTCACATTATTGGGCCATCGAGAATCCTCACTGGATGCAGCAAGCGTATACGCAAGTCAGGTGGTCAGTGAACGTTTGGGCGGGTATTCTTGGAGACCGCATCATTGGGCCACATTTCATTGATGGTAAGGTCGATGGTGACGGATACCGAAGATTTCTCAACAATGAACTTGTTGACTTGTTGGATAATGTGCCGCTGGAATTACGTGCCAACATGTGGTTTCAGCAGGATGGCCATCCTGCACATACTGCCATAGCAACAAGAAAATTATTAAATGAGAAATTCGGTAACCATTGGATCGGACTTCATGGTCTCCAAGAATTGCCACCGCGTTCATCAGACCTCACACCGCTAGACTTTTTTCTGTGGGGTCATCTTAAGCAGCAAGTTTACGCAACGCGACCTGCTAGCGCTCAAGATCTGAAGGATCGAATTGTACGCGCTTGCCGTGCAATAAGTCCACAGGTCTTGCGCCGGGTGCGTTACGCAATCTTGAAAAGGGCAATATTTTGTGAGAGGATAGAGGGGGGTCACTTCGAGCATGTGCTAAAATAAAACTATGATAAATTAATGCCATGTTGCGCACGGCCATATGTTGATGTAAGTCTTCATCTGCATGTGCTCTTACGCAATTTGACATTAATATATCTGTTTAAGCTCTACATAAAAAATAGGTCTTAAAATATATGTGGTACAATATGGCTCCAGGCGAAAGTCCACTTTAAAAAACTTAACGCGCCATTGGTGATACCTCAAAGGTGGTGTGGAAGTCCACTGTTATTATTATTAATTTTCTAAGTTATAACTTTTGCATTCTTAATATCTACAGCAGAATACTTCTTGTAAAAAGTAGAATTACGCATTTCTTTATAAAAAAAGAATACTTTTGTATCTTTAATCCAACTCTTTTTACCCGTTAAAATGTTCTGCGTAAGAATGAAAAAAATCGCCGTCAAATTTTATATATTAAAAAAACCATTATTTAAAAAAAAATCATATTAAAAAATACACGAATGCAAAAGATATCTCTTTTTACGCGGCAGATACGTTTTACAATATTAAGAAATCGCGTTATTAGAAAAAAACCGTGTAGAAAGAAAAAATATGTACATAAAATAGTTAAATATATTAGAAAAGTATGCATAGAATATATATGTTATTTGATTCACAGTATTTAAGGGGATCCTAAAACGACGACCAAATAGCGCCCTCATCTAAGCGTAATTAAAATTGTCGATAATACCGACAATTTTAATTTTGCTGTTACCGACAATAGTATATATGCATAATTCATGTTACAAAGAATAATTTTTAATTGTGTTTAACATATTAAAATGAGACAACATCTTTCTGCTTCTTTATCGCACGCATATGGAAGCATGTAGATAACAGAAAAATATAGATGTGTCTGGCATATCATATGTATCATTTAAACACAATTTCATGATTATTCATGAATTATATACACACACACACACACACACACACACACAAACACAAACACATATATATATACATATATATTGATTTATATATATTGATTATGTGTCTTCTCATGTATCTTACAAGAGTAAAAACACATTTGGCCATTTGTGTACATACAGGGTGCGGCGTGGAAACCTGAAAGATGTTAAAACGGCGAAGCGCGCTCTGTAGGCGAGATATCGAACTCGTTCGACCGAGGTTCGAAAGAGGAAGAACAGACAATATTTTTCAGTTAGTCAACGAGCACCATGGGTGGCTGGAGTGCCGAGCATCGCGCGTTCGCTGTAGAGCGGTTTTTTCGTAACAATTCGTACACGGTAACTGTTCGTGAGTTTCGTAAAAAATTTCAAATTGCGCGTACCAAACCAGTTTTTTCTGACAATACCTTGAGGTTATGGGTTAAAAATTTTCGTGAGACAGGTTCTGTGTTAAAAAAGAAACCTCCCGGCCCTCCCTTGACCGTCCGAACCTCCCCAACGATCGCAAAAGTTCGTCTCAGTTTGGAAAACAGTCCGAGTCGATCCGCTCGTTTGCACGCGCAAAATTTGAAGATATCGGATCGAACCTTGAGGCGGATTCTTCATGAAGACTTGAATTTTCATCCATATAAAATTATGTACACCCAACAGCTCAAAGTCGCCGATCATAAGGAACGAATCCAATTCAGTCGAACGATGTTGCAAAAAATCAAGAGCAGAGAAGTTCCACTCGAAGACATCATGATAACAGACGAAGCACATTTTTATTTAAACGGTGATGTGAATAAGCAAAATGTTCGTTACTGGAGTGACGAGAACCCGCGTGTCATCAACGAGAAACCCCTTCACTCTCCCAAGGTTACCGTCTGGATGGGCGTTTCCAAGTGGGGCGTCATCGGTCCGTTTTTTTTCGATGGAATGGTAAACGGGGAACGCTACCAAGAGTTGTTAACGAACTTCGTTCGGCGGGAATTGACGAAGAAGAAGAAACTGAGTCGAACATGGTTTCAGCAGGATGGGGCGCCTTGCCATACGGCGAATGAAACGATGACTGTTTTGAGAAAGATGTTTGGTAACCGCTTAATTTCGAGAACTGCGTCTCTCTCCTGGCCGCCACGCTCGCCCGATTTATCAGTTTGTGATTTTTTTTTGTGGGGGTATTTGAAGTCCAGAGTTTACGAAACGAAGCCGAAAGACTTGGAAGAACTCAAGACTGAAATTCGACGACATGCGGCCGCAATTCCGAAGTCAATGTTGGAAAAAGTGTACGATAGTTTTGTGAAACATCTCGAAAATTGTGTAAAAAATAAGGGTAATCATTTGTCTGATATTATTTTTAAAACAACAAAGTTATGTAAATAAACTATATGACCAAAATATTGTCTGTTCTTCCTCTTTCGAACCTCGGTCGAACGAGTTCGATATCTCGCCTACAGAGCGCGCTTCGCCGTTTTAACATCTTTCAGGTTTCCACGCCGCACCCTGTATGTATCTATCAATATTTACATTTCCAGATGTTATAATCTATATATTCTAGATTTCTATATATTTTTTACAATATAAAATATAAAAATTTATTATTCTGTCACGAATAAGATATATTGTAAATGTTTGTAAATTTCTATTATAATTATATAAATAATTATACATATTGAATGAAACATTTACATGAAAAAAAATTTAATTTCATATTATATGATGTATTTTTGTTAATTCCATCATACTAATTATGTGTGAAAAAAATAATCTGTACTGCATAGATTGTAAGTTATATATGAAGTTACATTATATATATATATATATATATATATATATATATATATATAGGTATTATCACACATGTAACTAGTTATAAAATACAATGTATGCAGCACAGCTTTTTTACACACAATCGAATTAGAAAATAATATTATATGAAGTCATATTTTAATCATGTGTACATATTTGTTTTGTTACATGTACATATGTACAAATGTTTATATTTATAATAGAAATTTACAAATATTTACAATATATTATCTCGATTGAGACAGAATACATTTGTAAAATATATAAAAATATAGAATATATAAAATATAATACAAATGTTGAAATGTATATAAATATAGAATGGGCCCCTCCATCGCCCATTCCCGTGAGAACGCAACCAAAATATTTTTTTTATTTCGTCTCTCCGACATTTATAAGCGAAATTGAGTGCACTTTTTATTTGTCACTCTTACGAGTATCAGAATAGATCTTTGTATTATGAAATGATAACACTTGGAAAAGGCAACAGTTTATTGTTTTTTTCAAATTTTATAGAAATGTTCTCTCATACATTTTACATCTATAGAATATTTCTCTTCGCAAGGATTGCCTCCTAAGGCTATAGTCGTGGCAAAAGCTGCAGCATAAATTCCACAACATATTCCATCAGGTTGAGTTTTAACTTTCTCAAAAATTATGTCATCTGACTTTACTCTCGGATAACGAAGATGTATATAATTTTTTTCTTTAGCTACCAATTTATCGTATGTACAGTCGGGTAGACTATCATACACATGAAGTTTGGTGCCGTCAAAGAAAATACATCTCCAGTGATTACTACAATTCCCTCCAATTATTTGTAAGCTTTTGTTACTATGACTAGCTACAATCATGTGAGGATATTCTAAATATAGCACACTTTGTGTTTCGAAACAAGAAGTTTCTCTTATGATGCGCAAAAATAAATCCAACGATTCATCATTTAATTGACTTTTTATAGGCAAGACATTATTCTTTACCACAGAGAGAGAAGCAAACGTCTCATCTAAGAATTTTCTTTGTCTTACTATATCCTTAGTTATATTTCGTTTGTTTTCCGAGTAACTTATGATAATGCAGTCATCATCATCTTGCTCTTTACTCGAAACATTAGCAATAGTCACTGCTGCTTCTATTGACGAAGCATTCGGTCTGAATCGTTTATTTTTCATGCCATTTTCGCTTTCTATTAAACTTCGTGTACTTATTCGACTAGCTGTTTTTTTTGCTGCTGCTTCTTTAGCTTCTATAATATATCTTGGATTTCTGATAGGCATATGCCTATTGTGACAACTATCCAAGATTTCTGGAAGCATACATTCATTATAGAAGCGTATTAAGAAAAGCAGCATTTCATTTCTCCAAAAAATATTGTCTTTACTAATGTGTAATATTTTCATGCTTTTTGGAGTCCAAATAGCGAAAATACAATATTCTCGCTGTGTTATATTTAACTGACCTTGAATTTGATAATAATATCGGTGATTTCGATTCATTTTATCTGCATTTTTTTTATCAAAGATATTTTTTAAAGAAGTCATTGTCTGAATAGCTTCTTCTGCTGTTAAATTTTCAGCTGATAGAGGACATTTTATTTCCACCACACCATTTTCATCAATAAGTCCGTCTGGGGAAGCACCCAAATATGGATTTTCAGTATCAATAAATAGTCCGCAAGGTTTTATTTCTTTATTTAATTTTAAGGCCAATTCTTTCCTTGCTACTTTTTCATTGTCACGGCCATATTGTATGGCTGCGTTGTCAATGAACGAAGGATATAATATTGCTTTTATTGTCGCTGCGCAAGACGTTGTTGATCTCATGCGACATACTGTTCCAAAATTGGATGCCGTCAACATTTCTCGTTTCAATGATAACCATAATTCTGATGCACTTTGGTCTCTTGTATTAAGTTCAATTTTCTGCCAATTTATAACATTTTCGGACAATTTTTCTAAATGGTTTTGCCGAAGTTGTTCGAATATATCAGATGGAAGATCCGGTTTTTGTGATTGCGGACCGTAATGACGGTCCATTCCTGACCGCGATTTGAATTTTTTTTGCCTTTTTTGGGTTTCTCGAGATTCTCTGGTTTTCGCAACTTTTATTTGTCGTCGTTTTTCCAGATTCTCAACGAGAGGCGGAACAGTTTTACGCATGCTTTGATGCAATTCTGTAAGGACTTGTTGCGTATTGTATTGCACAACTGCTCCCGCAATTCGAGCATTGTAGGAGTCTCGTTTACCAAAATTAATGCACTTTCCACCGATTTCTTTGCAGATTATCGAGTTAAACGATTCTGCAGGAGTAGTAGGAGCAAGGGGGTTCTAACTCAGGTCCTCTCAGGGGGGGTGAGGTGCGGGGGGAGTGACGTCACGCGCGGGGAAGGAGGAACCGCGGCGCGCGGTGGGTGACGTCACCCGCGGGGAAGGGGGATCCATAGCGCGAGCGATGGACGAGGGGGTCCGCGAGGTGAAGGGGATCCGCGGCGCGAGCGATGGACGAGGGGGTCCGCGAGGTGAAGGGGGATCCGCAGCGCGGCCGATGGACGAGGGGGTCCGCGCGGTGAAGGAGGATCCGCGGCGCGAGCGATAGACGAGGGGGTCCGCGAGGTGAAGGGGGATCCGCGGCGCGACCGATGGGCGAGGGGGTCCGCGGGGTGAAGGAGGATCAGCGGAAAGAAAACGGCGTGTGAGAAGGACAGCGCAACGTATGGGAAAAGGACAGTGCAAGTGTGTGAAGAGGACAGTGCTACGAGTGTGACAAGGATGGCGTTAACGTGAGACAAGGATGACGTATAGGTGGGAGAAGGACGACGCAAAGGTAAGTGAGCAACGAGTATATGAAAGAGAGAGAACGATAGCGCGAAAACGACATGTACAAGAGAGAACGATAATATCGCGAGACTTGCAATTAGCGCGCGAAAGAGAGAACGATAGCGCGAAGACAACGCGTGCGAGAAAGAGATATCACGATACTTATAACTAGTGCGCGAGAGAGATAGCGCAAGGGACGGAACTCAA
Source organism: Camponotus floridanus (assembly GCF_003227725.1). Taxonomy (NCBI): domain Eukaryota; kingdom Metazoa; phylum Arthropoda; class Insecta; order Hymenoptera; family Formicidae; genus Camponotus; species Camponotus floridanus. The sequence goes on along the minus strand of NW_020229318.1, from coordinate 190,062 downwards.
GGAGAGACGCGTAAATAATCACATTTTTTTATTGAAACAACATTTATTTTAAAATCTGTTATACATTTTTTCTGTGTCATAGCGCGAGAGATTACTTATTCCAAGCATGAGAGAAAGAGATAGACTTACAACTAGCGCGTGCGAGAGAGATTACTAATTCTAATCGTGAAAGATAGACTTAAGATTAACGCACGAGAGAGAACGATATCGCGATGCTTATAACTAACGCAGGGATGGGAACGCGAGGAGAGGTGCGTAAATAATTAGATTTTTTTCTGAATTAAAATTAAATAAAATTTATTTAAATATGTACGTGTTTTTATACATTTTGTGTGTGTGTGTGTGTATGTACTTAAAATTAAGATTAATAATAATAATATAATAACATAAAATATAAAATATATTATAATAAAAATAATTTGGTGGTGCGGGGGGAGGGGGTGAAGCCGCTCCTGGAAGACTAGGGGCGATGTGTCGGGCTGAGAGACTTCCGCTCCTGGTCCTCTCGTCGACCATTCATATACTCTCATAAACTCTGAAATTAAACACAATAATTGTAAATGTTTTAAATTTATTACACATTATTACAAAAATATTTTTACCTTCAAATCTTCAAAGTCTTGCAGTAGCCTATTCTCATGCTCAGCTTCTTCGAGTTTTTTTATGTCTTCATATAATTCAAGTTGTACAAGTTCTTCACGTAGTCTATTTCCATAACATTTTACTGCAGTGTGATTAGGATCTTCTTCTCTATACCTGCACCAACTTGTGCTACAATTGTCAACCGAGTTCACCCAATAATTTCGAGATTTGAAAAATCCTGTCAATGAAATTATGCGGGGATTTTTCATGCCGAGCTCTCGACTTCTTATAAATTGCACAACTGAAGTTTCCAGATTCTTTTTCAAAAGTTGTTCCCGCTTATACTTAAGTAATTCTTCAACACTAGTTTTCGCTCTCCTCTCTCTCTCAATCTGAATTGTTTCCGCCTCTGAAGCAATCCAATCATCCATATCTTCATTACCGATGAAAATTACGTCTTCTTCGGCCATTGCACTAACGTAACACACAAGACTAACGAAACGCAAAGAACAACGAAATAATATTCTAATGTCGCAGACTCCTCTTCATTATATATCTTTTTAATATCTCGCGTCTCATTCCAATTAGAGCATCGCGTCTCATCTACCTCAGCATTTCTCTACATCTTTGGCGGAGCGTGTTGAGAAAAATTGTTGACTATTCTTATTCGGATGGAAGGAAAGAAATAAAATCATAGATTGAATAAAAATAATTATTTATTGCACGCATCGTAAAGAATATCATTTACAGCACATGTTAATAATTCGCAATCGATCAATGATTCGCTGTCAAAGACATCACTCTCACGTATCGTTTTTACAGCATCGCATACAGTAGTAATATTATTACGTTGTAATACAGTTTCAAATTGTTTAAATTTTTCATTTACGAGATACGTATTCTCACATAACCAATTGTGCATATGATCGATACAATTTTCAAAATTAAATAAATGGAATAATGTTTCTGGTTTCATGTACAAAGAATTTTCGCATAATGTGAGTTTTACAATTTTCGATTGATACATTTCAATCGTTAAATCTCCAATTCTTAATGGGGGAGCAGTCGATTGTAGAAATTGTTCAACGTCTGCTTGCGTCCGCATCAACAAATTCCACGTTGAAAAGGACAACACTATTTGATTGCCTCGATTATCACCGAGAATCAGTTCCACGTACGATACAGCTCCAACGCTTATTCCAATGTCCAAATACTTGTACGACGTCGGGGTTAGAGCGTACCTTCTTCCAATTATGCGAGCCGCACGACGAGGCTAAATACTATAAAAATATAAATAATTAGACAACAATATTAAAAATCAATAAGTAACAAATTTTTTTAAACGATTTAAACTTACATGTCGCATTTCTGCTTCTTACACGGTGGAGTTTCACCGTATCGAATCGGAACATAGAAATTCATATTTTTTCAACGATGAACCTTTCACACGCGCGATTGATGCAATACTGCAATCGTATTAGAATCAATATCAATTCAAATAGTATCCCAAATTGCGATGTAGAGGGGATTATTGCTGACGCAACATTTTAATTTCCTCCAAAATTTTGTCGCGCCGATGTACGGCTGCGATGACATCATCATCTTCGGAACAAAGATTTAGCTGAAATTGCTAAAATCGAGCGCCGATGTACGGTTGCTCCTGATACAATCACGTCAAAATTATTCAAATGTACGTGACAAATAGTGAAAAAATAACCACCAAGGTTAAAATGTGTATCATCCCTAGACAAAGATTTAGCTGAAAGCGCTAAAATCGAGCACCGATGTACGGATGCGCCTGATGCAATCGCGTTAAAATTTTCAAATGTACGTGACAAATAGTGAAAAAATAACCGCCAAGGTTAAAATGTGTATCACCCCTAGACAAAGATTTAGCTGAATTTGCTAAAATCGAGCGCCGATGTACGGCTGCGCCTGATGCAATCATGTTAAAATTATTCAAATGTATGCGACAAATAGTGAAAAAATAACCGCCAAGGTTAAAACATGCATCATCCCCAGACAAAGATTTAGCTGAATTTGTAAAAATCGAGCACCGATGTACGGTTGCCCCTGATGCAATCACGTTAGATTTTTCAAATGTACGTGATAAAACGTGAAATTATCAAGGTCAAATTGCACACGGCACTACGGGGAATTTTTTGTAAGATGAAATCGTTCTAGAATGTTCGATGATAAAACAATACATGAGACGGTATATAAATCATGACAGAGAGACGCACCCCACCAGTAGCTAAAGTGCATCAGACCTGTCATTAGAAACACTAAATTTTGCAAGTGTACGTTAGCAATATGGAGGAGCAAATTTTGCGAGAACAATCCACTTTGCTTGATTCATTGGAAAACTACATTGTGTGGGAGCAACGATGCGATGAGTACATCGAGTCGCTGGAAGAGCAAAGTCGAATCAAACGGCCGCGATTATCGATCGGATATCGACAATCACTGATTGCTCGGATCGCGCGCCTCGAAGGACTGAAAAATTTGGTACGTGGACGTTTCGTACACGCGGGTGCCGGATGTAGTGCGCGTCAAAATGGACTTGTGTGGCGCGAAATTGATACGGCGTTCGAGAGTCGCGTATCGACTGGTGCGGTGATAAATTATAATCACATCGAACCGCGCCAATTTCTCGATGACGCCAAAGACATTGTGTTGGAACATGTGCAGAGCGCTTTAAAGAAACACAACAGTGTAAAAATGAACACTATATTCAATGGTGAATTTGTGGCCGGAGATAAACACGCGAATAAAAGTGTGAATACGAGAAACTATGAACTCTTTCGCACATCCGATTTACGCGAGTGGTACGAACGGCGCGTTATCGAGTCCACCCTAGCGTCTCTGGAAGAGTTTCAGGAACGGGATAGCGGGTGGGCATTGTCGCGAATACTGAACTTGACTGTAAATATAAACAAGTACAATCCCATGCGCGCGGGATGTCACATCAAGTTACCGCGGGAGATTATGATGAAGAGAGCGGTGATTAACGTGCAATCAAAGGACAATGCGTGTTTCGCGTGGGCAGTGGTCGCCGCTCTGTATCCCGCTGAAAGGAATGCGGAACGGGAATCATCGTACCCGCACTACGCGACAGTGCTGAATCTCCGGGACATTAAGTTTCCAGTGACTGTGAATCAGATTAAAAAATGTGAACATGCAAATGACATTTCAATCAATGTGTACGGCATCGAAGACAAAAACATTGTCCCGATACGTCTTTCGCAGCAGAAACGGGACAAGCATGTAAACCTGCTGTACATTGAAGATGACAACAGCGTGGGACATTTTGCATGGATCAAGAATTTATCCCGGCTCGTGAGCTCGCAACTGAGCAAACACAAGACTCAAAAATATATCTGCGATCGGTAAGTTTATTTTATATTATTTGAAAAATTATAATTTATATAAAAATCTTATGATAAAAAAATTTTTTATTTCTTTTACAGATGTCTACATTATTTTCTTTCGGACGCCAAGTTGCAGTCGCATACGGTCGACTGCGGAAAGCTAAACGACTGCGCTCCGATTGCCGAGCGACAAGGACAAGTGGCTCGAGTTCAGCAACCCCAATCGGAAGGAGCGGCTTCCATTTGTGATCTACGCCGACTTGGAATGTGTCCTGACCAAGACGAAAGAAGAAAAAATTATATCAACGCCATCGGGTATTTAGTTTAGCTTATTATGTACATTGTTCGTACGACGACTCATTATCAGCGTATCATTTGCGTCGTAGCGCCGATTGTATAACATGGTTCGCCGAAGACCTTAAAAATTTGGCGTTACGCGTAAAAAATATTTTAAAAACAAATGTCCCCATGGTAAATTTAACGTCCGAAGAGTGGGAGAAATTCCATAACGCCACTCGTTGTCATATATGCGAAAAACCGTTTACGCAAGATGATACACGCGTTCGCGATCATTGCCATCTGACCGGGCGGTACAGAGGTCCTGCCCATTCAAATTGTAATCTAAATTATAAAGATTCTTTTTGTATTCCGATAGTTTTTCACAATATAACCGGTTACGATTCTCATTTTATTATCGAGGAAATAGCCACAGCGTTCGAAGGGAAAATCGAGTTATTACTGATAACCAAGGAAAAATATATTTCGTTTACTAAAAGTGTTGATTTTAAAGAAGAATCAAAAAATCAAATAAAATTACGTTTCATCGATTCATATAATTTCTCGCATCGAGTCTCGATAAATTGGCATCATTTTTGGACAAAGATAAACTCAAAATTTTAAAATCGGAATTTCAAAATTTATCTACCGAAAATTTCAATTTGTTAACGCGAAAAGGTGTATTTCCGTACGAATACATCGATTCCATCGACAGGTTGCATGATACATGTTTACCACCGCGCGAATCGTTTACAGTTCCTTGACCGGTGAAACTGTATCCGAGAGCGATTACGCGCACGCCGAGAACATCTGGACGCAATTCTCCATTCGGACGCTAGGTGAATATAGCGACTTGTACCTCAAAATTGATGTCTTGTTATTAGCCGACATTTTCGAAAACTTTCGAGTATAAATGTTATTCGAAATTAGTATACGGACTCGCCCCGCGTATTATTATACTTTCCCCGGATACACGCCATGTTAAAGCATACAAAGATCACGTTCGAGTTTGCTTACAGGACTATCGACATCGGTTATGTTTATTCGAACGTGGTATACGCGGTGGTTGAGCAATGTTCGGGTTAGATACGCCTCGCCGTAATAACAAGTACAATGGGTCGTACGATCCATCGAAACAATCATCGTACTTCTTGATGTAAATTAATTTTGTACGGATGGGAATGATGTCAACCGTGCCTCTATGCGATTTTCGATGGGTCGAACGATGTGTTAAGGATTTTACGTATTCATCCATCGCACTAGATTTCGCCTACGGGTATATCCTCGAAGTGGACCTCGAGTACCCGCAACATCTTCACGATGCGCACACTGACCTTACCCGTTTTGCCCGACACCCAGGCGACAAACCACCTGGCATGCGAGATCAAGCTGCTGCGAAACGTTTTACGGATAAAGACAGCGTTACGTGTATACTACTACCGCAACCTTGCAGCAGTGTAACGCTGGCACGACTTTGTGTTAACACAAAATACATCGAATTTTACAGTTTTTCTCACAATCTCCCTGGTTTCAAAATTTATATAGAATTAAATACACATTTCAGGAACGTTTGGCTAAAAATATTTTCGCAAAAAAATATTATACAAAATTAACTGATAATGCGCGTATTGGTAAAACGATGGAAAATGTACGGCAATCGTGTCGATGTAAAATTATTAACAAAGTGGGGACGGACGATCGGCGCAGAGGTGATGATCGGCTCGAACCAAATTTTCACAGCACAGAAGCGTTTTTCCGGAAAAACTTAATCGCTTGTGGAATTGCGTAAACTTCGAGGTGAAATTGTTACCAAACCGTATTACGTGGGTTATGGTGCATCTCGACATATTCCAAGCATGTTTGTACGAATTTCATCACCGAGTATAAATGGCGCCAAGTATTCGCGGACACAATGTCGAGTAATTTATACCGATACGGACAGTCCTCGATAATACACATCGAGTGGTGCGAATGTGTATGAGACAATATGAGCGTGACATTTGTTAGATTTCGGACACGGAGCGATTATGCGGTGGACAATGCTCGGTATACCGCTTCTTTAATAAAAAAGGTACCCGGGTCTGATTGAAGGATGAAAACAACGTGCCAATGACCGGAATTCGTGCGGGCTCAAGAGCAAAGATGTACGGCGTTACGAGTGAATGGGAAAAAGGATACGAATAAAGTCTCAAAGGTGTCAAGGAGCAACGTTGTCGCGAGAACCGACTTAACGTTTGACGATTACACGCGATGCTTGAACGAAAGAGATTGAAATGACGTCTGTCAGCAGCGTATTATACGATCTTAATTTACACCAAGCTATTTCACGATTTCGGCGAGACGAAAAATTGCTCTCGAGTCCGTACGACGACAAGGCGATATATTCGTACCCGATACCACCGATCCGCTACCGTGGGACATTATCAGATACCGTTGTAATAAATTCTTTATTTGTTTATTGTATATTTTGTACATAACCATGTATATATTTTGTACATTTTATATTATATATTTTATATTTATATATTTATATTTATAATTTATATTTTAATAAATTATTATATTTTTATACTCTATTTTATGTTTCAATAAATGTTTACAATACATTATTTTATGAATTCCAAGAGTGTATGTATTACATTTACCAACATCTCATCAATACTACTATACACTCTTCTCTTTGTGTGGCGCAATAATTTTTAAATAATCCACGATGATTATATGTCGGGATTGGGACGCGGAGCTTGTAACTCGATATTCGTAGAATCCTCAGCAAGATGAGGATTTCCGCAGAATCTTCGAGTATGAATGTCGCGGAATTAACGTTTTTTCTGCACCATCGATAATCTTAAATAACTTCGGTCGGATCCAATTTGTGTGAAACTATTTCAAAGTGCGTCTTGTATTTGCTCACGGTACCGAATCGCCTACTTTTATCATTTTGCCGAGCCGCGCAATAACTATTATTATTGCTGTAACACGTATTTAAAAGTTTTTCGGCGATGCCGGAGTGACGTCGACATTGTCGCATACCGATGGTGCGATGATTTTCGCGTATTGTACGCTGCAACGAGTCGAGATAGCTCATCGATCCATTTTTAATTTCCGTTCAAGCGTCATTCATTACCGTTCGATGACCGTTCAACGAGGTCGTTTCCGTTCGACGGTCGTTCGTTTTCCGTTCAATGACCGTTCAATGACCGTTCGACGAGCGTTCGTTTCCGTTCGATGACCGTATCGACGGAGCGTTCATTTCCGTTCGATGACCGTTCAATTAACCGTTCGATGACCGTCGACGAGCGTTCGTTTCTGTTCGATGACCGTTCCATACGTTCTGTTCGACGGACGTTTCATTTCCGTTCGATAACCGTTCAATTAGTCGATCGATGCTCCGAGCGATAATCCAAATTTATTAATCGACATTTTCGTACCGAGAACATTAATCGAATGACACGGTAGCGTCGACGCATAGTTTAATTATTAATAAAAGTCGGCCTCGCGAAAGTTCTTCAAATAATTGACAAGATTTTCATTGTCGCGGACAATGAAATCTTGTCAATTATTGAAGAACTTCGCGAGGCCGACGTTATTATAAATTAAACTATGCGTCGACGCTACGTGTCATTCGATTAATGTTCTTCGGATACCGAATGTCGATTAATAATTTGGATTATCGCTCGGAGCATCGATCGACTATTGAACGGTTATCGAACGGAAATGAACGTCCGTCGAACAGACTATTGAACGGTCATCGAACAGAAACGAACGCTCGTCGAACGGTCATCGAACGGTAATTGAACGGTCATCGAAACGGAAATGAACGCTCGTCGAACGGTCATCGAACGGAAACGAACGCTCGTCGAACGGTCATTGAACGGTCATTGAACGGAAAACGAACGACCGTCGAACGGAAACGGACGCTCGTTGAACGGTCATCGAACGTAATGAATGACCGTTGAACGGAAATTAAAAATGGATCGATGAGCTATCTCGACTCGTTGCAGAGTACAATACGCGAAAACATCGCACCATCGGTATGCGACATGTCGACGTCACTCCGGCGATCGCCGAAAAACTTTTAAATACGGTGTACAGCAATATAAAAATTGCGGCTCCGGCAAAATTTAAAGTAGGCGATTCGGTACGCGTGAGCAAATACAAGACCATCTTTGAAAAAGGTTTCACACCAAATTGGACGACCGAAGTTTTTAAGATATCGAGGTTGCAGAAACTAATTCCGCGACAATTCATACACTCGAAGATTCGCGGCGGAAATCCCACGCTGGAGGATCTACGAATACGAGTTACAACGCGTCGCCAATCCCGACGTATATCTCGTGGAAAAAATATTTGCGAGGAAAAGGGTGATGAGGTTTATGTGAAATGTTGGAATGGAAAAATCATACAACTCTTGGATTCATAAAAATAATGTATTGTAAACATTTATTGAAACATAAAATATGCGTATAAAATAATAAAAATTTATTAAAAATATAAATATAAATATAATATATAAATATAAAAATATATAATATAAATGTACAAAATATATACATGGTTATGTACAAAAATATACAATAAAAAAATATAGATTTATTTACAAGGTATCTGATAATGTCCCACGGTAGCGTATCGGTGGTATCGGGTACGTATATCGCTTGTCGTCCGTACGGACTCAGAGCAAATTTCGTTCCTCGCGAATCGTGAATACTTGGTGTAATTTAGATCGTATATATACGACTGCTGACGCGTCATTTCAATCTCTTCTTCAAGCATCGCGTGTAATCGTCAAACGTTATCGTTCTCGCGACAACGTTGCTCTTGACACCTTTTGACTTTCTTCGTATCCTTTTTCCCATTCACTCGTAACGCGTACATCTTTGCTCTGAGCCCGACGAATTCGGTCATTATGGCACCGTTGTTTTCATCCTTCATCAGACCCGGTACCTTTTTTATTTAGAAGCGTTATACCGTATGCATTGTCCACCGCGATAATCGCTCGTGTGTCGAATCTAACAATGTCACGCTTCATATTCTCATACACATTCGCACACTCGATGTGATATATGAGACTGTCCGTATCGGTATAACATTACTCGACATTTGTCGCGATACATTGGCGCCATATACTCGTGATGAAAATCGTACAAACATGTCTTGGATATGTCGAGGATGCACATACCCACGTAAATCGGTTTGTAAAATTTCACCTCGAGTTTACGCAATTCCACAGCGATTAAGTTTTCCGGAAAAACGCTTCTGCTGTTGAAATTTGGTTTCGCGATCATCACCTCCCTGCGCCGTATCGTCCGTCCACTTTGTTAATAATTTTACATCGACACGATTGCGTACATTTTCCATCGTTTTACCAAATACCGCATTATTCATTAATTTGTATAAATTTTTTTCGAAATCATTTTTAGCCAACGTTCTGAAATGTGTATTTAATTCTATATAATTTTGAAGCCAGGGAGATTGTGAAAACTGTAAAATTCGATGTATTTTTGTTACACAAAGGTCGTGCCGCGTACACGCTCTGCAGGTTGCGGTAGGTTATCAGTAACGCTTCTATTATCGTATAACGTTGCAAGCAGCTTGAATTCTCGCTTGCCAGGGTGTGTTTGTCGGGCGCAAAGTCGCGCGTGTAGGTCAGTGTGCGCATCGTGAAGATGTTGCGGGTACTCGAGGTCCACTTCGAGGATATAGCCCGTAGGCGAATCTAGTGCGATGGATGATACGTCAAAATTTGACACATCGTCGACCCATCGAAAATCAGCATAGGGCAGCGGTTGACACATTGCCCATCCGTACAAATTATTTACATCAAAGTACTCAAGTACGATGATGGTTTCGATGGATCGTACGACTCCATGTACTTGTTATTAGCGCGAGCGTATCTACCCGAACATTTGCTCAGACACCGCGTATACCACGTTCGATAAACATAACCATGTCGATGTCTGTAAGCAACTCGAACGTGATCTTTGTATGCTTTAACATGGCGTGTATCCGGGGAAAGTATAATAATACGCGGGGTCGAGTCCGTAACTTTCGATACATTTATTTCTCGAAAGTTTTCGAAAATGTCGGCTAATAACAAGACATCAATTTTGAGGTACAAGTCGCTATATTCACTAGCGTCCGAATGGGAAGTAGTGCGTCCAGATGTTCTCGGCGTGCGCGTGAATCGCTCTGGATACAGTTTCACCGGTCAAGGAACTGTAAAACGATTCGCGCGGTGGTAAACATGTATCATGCAACCTGTCGATGGAATCGATGTATTCGTACGGAAATACACCTTTTCGCGTTAACAAATTGAAATTTTCGGTAGATAAATTTTTGAAATTCCGATTTTTAAAATTTTTGAGTTTATCTTTGTCCAAAAATGATGCCAATTTATCGAGACTCGATGCGAGAAATTATATGAATCGATGAAACGTAATTTTTAATTTGATTTTTTGATTCTTCTTAAATCACACTTCTAGTAGAACGAAATATATACTTTATTCCTGGGTTATTCAGTAATTTAACTTGCCGGAATTTTCCATTTCTATAAATCCTCCTGTGGGCTCGTATGCCTCTCCATAAGTGATATAGATATAAAATTGAGTGACAATCGTAATTCCGGTTTTAGTATATGTCGAAGTAATACTATCGTCGTGACCATATACGACATAAGACCATGCGCATTTATAATTCACTAGATGTACACTAATATGAAGTGTGTGCGTGAACCCGATAGAGGCAGCGACTGCTCTTGACCGTTCCCCTGGGTAATTCTTAGATAGCGCTGAAGTGATCGCGAACGCGGATGTTTGAATAACCATCTTCGTAACGCCCGTTCGCGAGTACTGAATGCAACGAGTGGGCATGTATTCTGGAATTTCGTCTCGATCGCTAGTATCGGCGACGTCATAACGAAGTTTTACTCTACCCGTGGGAGACATGGCAATTTGTAAAATAATATTTTAGGCGCGTAACGCCAAATTTTTTTAGGCTTCGGGCGAACCAACTAACGTTATACAATCGCTTCAAGCTAGCGACGGCCAAATATGGAATTACGGCTGAATTTAATGAAGTACTGTTCGTAAACGGTAGCATCGAATATGTCTAAGCTACCACTAAATATACACGGCCACTTGAGCTGTGCGTGAGTGTATTTGAAATAATTAATTATTTTTCTTATTCTTTTCGTGGATCTTGGACCAGGTAGAGCGGGATTCCAGAGTCTGTGTGCCCAATCACTCGAAGGATGATAGTCCGCTTCTGGTATCTGATTAGTGTTGATCTTGAGACTCTCTCTCCGCAAAAGCGCACATTGTGCTCTTGTCGCTCTCGGACTCAAATGTGTTCAGCGCTCAGTGTTAAGCGTTAGCTGTCTCCCGGGTGCAAGGTCTAAGGATCACGTTTACTCGCCGACTGCATCAACTTCGTTTGTTACCCGCAACCCACCAATTCAATAAATAACGAAGAGTATCCGGTCGTTGAGCAATAGCAAAAAAATATATATTTTTTAATTATCAGATTTAGTGTAACAAAGTTGCTTGTTAAATTCACCCCACACCGTAATCATTTCCCTTCAAAATTAACCCTATGAATAGTAAATATCTCTTACCTTGATCGACAGAATTACCACAAACATAACTTATGCTATGTCCAATGATATGTGAGTTTGCTATAAGTGTCCCGCCGAACGAATAGCTCGCACGTGCCGGGATAAATTCTTGATCCAGCGAAATGTCCCACGCGTTTGATCATCTCCTCAATAAATGAAAGTATAACAGTCAGAGTGTTTAACTATGCATGTATACTCGCAAGAATTATTTATTGACTGCGAAAATCTCTGTCCAACTCACCAATGGTGACCTCTTCAATGTTATTTGTCTTTCGATGTTCACAGTAACACTATCTGATGATGAATGATGGTATCTTGACTCATAGATCTAAATATACGTTCCATTATGCTGTAGTTACACAGAAGTTATACACTCTGGAAAAAATTACTAAGTAAGTCGTCGGGAGATATACAGCACTGTACGCGTATAAGGCGTGAAGAGGAGCGAATAAGGATTCCCGTTCCTTGCACCTGTTTCAGGCTGGTTGGCAGCGGGTTATATACAGAGCGGCGACCAATGTCCTCTACCGCGAGAACGCACGCCCACTATGAGAGTGTGGTCCTGTATGAGATTATGCAACGTTAAAAATCACTCCAGCTCTCTTATTGATACATAACCCGGTTGCTCCCGCGAGAAAAAAGGTATAAAATTTCGATTATGTTGACATCCCGCATGCGGCAAAGGATTGCCAAGTGTATGCGTTTTTTATATTTACACATTGTCAGGAGTGT